>NC_046663.1:88814488-88835646 GCF_010883055.1 Belonocnema kinseyi | reverse complement strand
ATCTCTCCAGACTTCATCTAATCTGCTCAAAACTCCTTTAACTCGTATTACTTAAAAATTCTCTTCTATCGTCTCCATGCATGAATGATTAATGACACCACTAACGAGTACATATATATTTACAACAAATGTATTCTATGAATTGGATTGAATAATTAAGATAGTCTACTCTCTCAGGACTAAGAGGAATCTGTGGGTGTCAGTAGCAAAAAGTGATATGTGTTATTTTAAGAATAATCTCGGAAAAAGGCTTCTCACAAACTTTCGCTGGCTAAATTTTCTAGAAAAAGGGCGCAAAGTCTAGAAATCTGACTTCTGAAACATTTTACTTTGAAAGCTACATTACATAATTAGTCCATTTCTCAACTCCGCTTTTCATTTCAACTTACTTCTACTTTATAAGCATTTAATCAGAATATTGCAGTCTTTTTCTAGGAGCACAATATATCCTCTGAATTATCGAAATCCAGCGGTGAATTAATTTCTATTACTGGCACATTCGCGCATGGAGGCTATAGAAACGAAGCGTGGATAACAACTTAAGACTTTACACACACAGGCAACATATTGAACTATCGTACTCCCATCGAAAAAAGAAAACGAAACAAAAAACATACATTAATATTGTAAGCCAACTCAGATTAATCGCAGCAATTCGTTCAAATCAATGAAAAGAACGAAACAAGAGAAATTGTTCATCTCACTATACAAAAATCGAGCAGTCTTAAAATTTCTCTCATCAAAGAATCTTGAATCTAACATCGACAATATCTAGTCATTAGAATCATTTTTAAAAAATCATATAGAACAGTCACCGCTTGCCATCCCAGTCGCCTCTGATCGTCACTATGAAATAGTATTAATACAAACGCTCTAGGAAGATTTGAATAAAAAATATCTGTAATCTGCCCCATCATTACAGAACATTTGACTGATATATCAGCGAGAGAAACATTGCGTTCTAAATTTGGAATGCGTTCTAGGCTAAAAGATTTAATTCTTTCATTTAATATCTACCTAACGTCAATGGACGCCATTGGAAACTTTGCGGAGTTTATCCTTGTCAAACATACAGATGCTGCCCAGCAGAGCTGTACGCTCATTTGATGACGCCGCTGCTACAGGAGGAAGAATTTTTCTAGATGTCGCTGTCGGCATCGGTGGCGGAGCTGGACATCGATCCTTGTTGTTTTGCAGTTCTGACGAACCTTTAATCGAAATCAATCCTTAAATATCCCTTCTTCTACTAAAATACGTAAATTTGTTGTTTAAAAAAATTCCAAGCATTAAAAACCTCCCAGACTAATCAGGTTGCCTGACGAAATTTCGTTTTTAAATAACCGAATCGAAATTAAAGTTCTCCGGATTTTTGTGTGTGATATATACGTGTTTCAAATTCGTACCTCATTATTAGTTTTAAAAAGTACTCCAAAATGGTAGAAAAGTTTACAAAATTAATATTGTTTTTTCAGGATTAGTCAGATTGTACCAAGAGGGCCGGTTTACAGGGACTACAGCGCAAAAGAAGTTAAAAAAAGTGGAAATAGGGTAATTTCATCAGGAAAAAGAAAAATAGGGAAAATTTTGAACACTTATTTTTACATGTCGAAAAGGACAATCAAACTTTTTATAAGAAATGTTATATCTTTCAATAATTCTCAATAAGTTCTGCCATTAAAGAATTTATGTGTGTTTAACATCGTTCTCCTAAAAATTTCTTTCCCCGATTTGTCATTTCTTCCTTACTATTGTTATTACTTTCAATGTAAATTTAAAACTACAATCTTCAGTAGAGTAAAGTAAAAATTCTGAAATTAATCGAAACAAGTAAACAATTCAATATTTAAAATTTTTTTAAAAATTTGCCTTATTTCGAATTTTTTCGAATATGTACAAAAAATATTTTTGGGGTTGATTTGAAGCTGAAACTTCTTCAGCATGAACCAAAGATACATGTTATTAGTTTTTATTAATGTGAAACATTTTTTCCGGTGTTTATAACGTTCTAAAATCGCAAACAAAAATGAAATCCCAAAAATCTTAAATCACGACAAAAGTTAAAAAAAAGCTAAATGATCAAATGTTTCTTTGGTTCAAGCTGAACAAATTTCAGGTTAAACATACTGAACTTTTTTTTAATGTGGTCATATGACTTAATGAAGAAAAAAAAACATGTTTCTGCATATTTAAAAAAATCGTTATTGAGCGAAACATTTATTTTTCAATTTTTTATTATTGTTCTCTAGTAAAAGCTGTAAATATAACAAATTCTTAATAATTTTTGAACAAATAGGAAATATTTTTTATTTGAACATTTTCACTACGCCCTAATCTTCAGTGATCTTAAATACAAATTAAAAATTGCTAAAGTCAGAACTTTTAACATTGCAGTTGATTGATTTGGAATATTCCGTTTTTTAATTAGGTATTTAACTTCGTATATTTTAACTAAAGAGTGTTCGCCTCCTTTTTGTAATTACAACGATTCTAGCGATATCCAAAAGTGCCAAAAGTGAGTGAAAAGAAGAGAGTCTCGTGTACTCTTCTCTAGCCCATAGGCAAAAGGGGCCTGAGGGCTGTTATAGACATCAGTTCTGTCGTGACTAATCGTCGGGTAACACGCAGAGGTAAAGACACTAAAGTATTCAGTAAAGTTTCAGTTTTCAATTCCATTCTAAAGTTTCCAGTATTTAGTTACAGTTCTTTTGTACATCCAAATATACAGTTTACATATTAATTTTCCAACACTTCTAATACTTAATTTAAAAGTAATACATATTTTATATATGTTCCAATTTTATATTGGATAACAACTTCTGTTTCTAGTTTTCACATTTTCAACATACTTTACAATTTTTCAGCTTCAAATTTTTTTAGAGTATTTTTAATGGTTCAGCACTTGAAACATGTTTTATTTATTCATAAATAATTTAAGTGCTATAATTGCTTTAATTATTATTCAATAATGGGTGCACTTAGTAATTCCAAAGAACTTTTCGCGTCATTCAAATATTGTATTTTCAAATATCGTATAATAAAAGAGAAAAGGGAAAGGGGGGGAAGTTTGTTGAGAATAGAAGAAAAAAGGGAATCAAAATTTAAATTTTCCGACAAAAATAAAAAAGAGAAAAGAAAAATGAGAAGGCAGCCAACCACATCCCCTTCCTTCTCTTTTATTTTCTTACCTCTTTTTTTATTTTTGTCCGATTTCTTTTTCTGATTACAAAAGGATTTTTGTTTTGTTTTTTTTTTGTTCGTTGTGGTCCAAATTTGGTCGTTGGATTCTTGTTTTTTAACAGGAGTTTGCATCAAAAAAGGGAATTCCAAGGAAATGGGTAAACTAAGAAAAAAATGTTGTTTTATTATCAAAATTAGATGATTGATTCTTTGAAAATGAAAAAATAGTTATTATGAAATATTCATTTTTTAAATTAATGATCAATCAAAATGAAAGATACAAAAAGTATAACAAACATTTTTTAATTAATTGGAAAAACTTTCAACATATATGCGTTGATTAAAAATATTGTAACGATTATTAAAATAAATACTAACATAAATAAAAGGTAAAATTTAAAAAAAACTTGTAATTAACAATTTCTCCGAAAAAATCAATATGTTGATGTTCACAAAACAATAAAAACAGTTTATTGATAAAATTCATTTTAATGAGCGAATGTGTTTTATTCTGGCCATACATTTTAAAATGTAGTTCATATTATTTAACTTGGAGCCTATTTTAATTTTGAGGCTTCAAATTTTAAAGTTTTTATATGTTGTCTTATATTAAAAAAAGGACATGTCAAATTATGTATACAAAAAAATATTTTAATTTCTGACAATTAGCAAAATGGGCTCACTCCAAAATTATGCTCCTTTGTAAGGAATAAAGCACAATTGAAATGTCTTGTTTTGAATTTTAATATAAAAATTGTAAAGATTAGGTGATGTATTACCTTGAAGAAGACCTGCAACCAGGTTAAAACGTACGTTGGTTATATCAATTAAAATTGACGAATAAAGATTGACATCTGAATCCATTTTTATTTATATTGG
Source organism: Belonocnema kinseyi (assembly GCF_010883055.1). NCBI lineage: Eukaryota > Metazoa > Arthropoda > Insecta > Hymenoptera > Cynipidae > Belonocnema > Belonocnema kinseyi. The sequence goes on along the minus strand of NC_046663.1, from coordinate 88,831,590 downwards.
ACCGTATGACCAGAATAAAACACATCCTCTCATTAATGATATTAACGGTCCAAGAAATTTCACAGTGTGGATAAACTCCAATCACTGAATTCTTAATAAAATTCATTTTTTCGATCTTTTAAATTTTGATTTGTTCACCCTGAAACTAAGAATTTTAAAACTTGGTAGCTGCTGGATCGGAAAAGGACCATGATTTTTTTGAAACCGGGAAATGACGTTGAAATTAATTTCTGACCGGGAATTAAAAAAATTGTTTAGAAAAATCTATTTAATAATTTATATTGTTAATAAATAAAATTTTAATTGAAGATTCACCACTTTAGTTACAAATTCATTTCCATAGATGACAATGTCACTATTTTGTTGGACATTTGTCTCTTCTAGGGTTGAAAATATTTTTGGCTAAAAATGGAACCGTTTGGTGTAAAATTGATCAGTTTTAGGTGAGGCTTCAAGTATTTTGTTGAAAAGTCGTCATTTTGGTTAAATTCAAAATTTGAAAAAATATTCTAATTAAAATTTTGACAAAACAAATAAATACCCTTTCGAATTCTTATTTTTTACCTTAAAATAATAATTTTAAAACATGGTAACCGCTGCACCGAAAAATGACCAGGAACTTTTGAGATCGGGACAAACCGGAAAATGAAAGTGAATTTAGTTTTCGAAAGGAAAATTTAAGAACTTTTAGAAGACAAATCTATTTAATAATTTATAATGTCGCAAATTTCATACCGCATGATATAAATGCAATTTAAAAAAGTTTTTCAATAATGAAATCATTCAGTATACAAGGCGTTATTCTAAAATTTTTAAGTTCAAAATTTTTCCATTAATAGATTCATAATAGATTTATATAATATTGTTTCAGTCTAGCATATTCAATTTTTAACTCACTACAAATTGAAATTTTTAAATTAAAAAAATAATATTTCTTCGATATTAAAAAATATTTAAATTTTCATTAAAAATGAGCAAGTATAAATCAAATATTCGAAACTAAACAATTTAAAACTGAATTACTTAAAATAGGAAGGCGTGAATCGTTAAAATTGCAGAGCGCTAAATGTAAACTTTGAAGGTTACAATTTTAATTTCTTCATTTTTTTGAATTTTCAACTTGAAAGTGACTTGTTTTCATGCATAAATAACAATTGAATAATTATTGATTTAAAATGATTTAAAATAAGAATAGCACAGGCCTGCAAATAATGGGGTCCCCTGCCGAAAAGAATCTTTGAGTATATACTAAAAATTCTTTAGGTCAAAGAAGCTTAGAGAAATTCTCCGCAAGCACTCAGGTAGATATTTTTAAAGGTCCAGGAAGCTCGTTTAAATGGTCTGAAGGCTTTAAAATATCCTTTCTGAAATTGAAATAACAATACTATCATAAATAACAAGCAGAGAAGCTATCTCAAGAGAGTAGCGGACACTCAAGGGTCCTTTGTTAAGCTTTCGGATTAAAATGTAGAAGTAGATTTTTTTTTAATTTCATAGTTAACAGCCTAAAACATAATAATTCGGAATCTACGGGTTTCGATGACTTCAGATATCTAATTTTTTTGTTAATGCTTAAAATTGGAATTAATAGAACGTTTCTCGTAAATGGAATGAGATACGAGAAAACAGACAACATTTTTGAATTCCACTAGAAAATTGTATATCAGTATAGAAGTTATAATTATAAATAAGTATAATGAAAATATTCATCAATTAAAAAAAAGTGTTAATAATTTGAAGAGAAATTTAAAAAGGGAAAGCGGATTAGCCACGACCAACTACTGTAAATAACTCTGCCCGCCCGGTACGTGACGAATACAAAAGGAACATTATATTACCGTCGCACCACTCTTAAAACGACCACTAAAAGGATCTTGAAAATGACCCAAATCTCTCAAACTATCTCCGAGACTATTTTGTTTCAAATCGACTTTGTTTATAGACTCAAATGGACCAAGCTATTTCGCTAAACAAAACTCAGAGATTTCTTTCGGTAGGGTCATGTTATTTGTTGGAAAGTGGAGGGTAATTTCCGAAGTAATTTTTTGAGTAGAATCCGAATCCGGAGTTAGAATTGGCCCATCACGTCAGGATTGTAAGATATTTGAGGTTATGTACCCAAAAATGGCGATTTTGGAAACTTTTGAGGTTATGTACAGAAGACACAACATTTTTTAGGACTTCAACAACCCCGAACACCCCAAGTACAAATTTTTAAGAGAAAACACACAGTAAGAAATGTCTTCCTCGAAGTATTTAAAGCAAATGCTCAAGACATAATGGGATATATCTCGTAAATTCAAATAGGCGTAACTTGGTAAACAAAAATAATAATTAAACTCTGCGACTCTCAAATTAAAGAGAAAGAGCAGTACTATATAGTACAGCTAAAGAAAAAAATCCCAAAAAACTTTTTGTCTTCTGTTCACAACCTCAAAAGTAGCCAAAAACGTCATTTTTTGGGTACATAACCTCAAATATCTTTAAATCCTGACATGATGGGCCAATTCTGACCCCGGATTCGAATTCTACGTAAAAAATTACTTCGGAAATGACTCTCCATTTTCCAACAACAAAACCATGTTGGCATGTGTAATTTAATTTGTAATTTTAAAAAATTTTAATTTTTAATTTTTTAAATGTTTAATTTTAAACAATCGTTATCAAAATGTCCAATTTTTAATGTTTCTAACTTGAAATTGCTTCAAAGTTATATAATTTTCAACATTTTAAATTGCATTGATTCTCATTCCTTGATTTAGAGCACTGAAAATGATGATGTGCTTTTATATTTTTACTCAGAAATCTTTTAACTGTTTAATTCATAATATTTTTAAATACAAATTTTGTTGTTTAACGTCATTTAATTTACAATTGTTCGATTGAATAATGTTGAGAATTACCAAGTTAGGTATATCTAAATTATTGAGCGTTTGAACTAAATTTTGTTAAGATTCAAATTTAAAAGTTTGAAATTCCAAATTTTCAAATTCAAACGCAGAACCATAATACGATCGGATATTTGCTAGAAAAAATTTTTTAAAAAAAGTTTTCCCAAATATCGTGTTTAGAAAAATCAATTTATCTATCAAAAAACAGCAGATATAAAACAAAAAAAAAACAGCAGAAGAAATTGCTCAGCGTTTGAGTTTTATGCTGGGATTAGTAGACAAATTTGTTGTCTGCGCCATGTTCTAGTGACTAAAACATTTAGTCAGTAAATTTTAAAGATTTCTTATCTTCTGATTGGCTGCTAATTTAATAATAATAATAATAATAATAATAATAATAATAATTTTGAGTGGAAAATGAAAATTTCTATTCAAATATATGACTACAGATTTCTCGGATCTGTTCAAGAATTGCCGACATTTTCCCGTATTTTTCAAGGTGCAAAAATTGGTGGCAAAATTCCCGGTGATCCCGAGTCGCTAGACATTCTGGACTTAGTCTGGGCTGTTCACAATTCAAATATTTATGAGCTGATGAAATTTTCTAATTAATATCTAACTCGCATTGCAAACCTTAAATCACTAAAAAATAAATCGAGAAGAAGTACATTTTTCTTAAAAAGTGCTCTCGATTTCCAGAGGTCGCAACTACTTTAAAAGTGATGAGTGGAACCTTTAGTTAAATCCAATGACCTACGTGAAATCAACGAGCGAAGAGTATGCCATCAACTTTTGTGTCCAGCTTGTCGAAACAAACGGAATTGGCCATTTTCAAATTGCGATTAAATAGAAATAATACTGTCAAAAAATATTATTTTTAAATTTTTGTATTTTAAAAAGGCATACCATGCGATGGAGGCGTCAAGGTGCCAACACTTGTTGCTGTTGAAGTACTGGTTGGACTATCAGACCTCTCAGGACTTTTTCCATTCACCACCTGCTTTGTTCCATTCGTTCCTAACTGATTAGAACGTTGTTCTTGGGCCAGCTTTTGTTCTTTTTTCTAGAGAATACGATTTATAAGACATTTTTTAAGGGCGCTAGAACCACAAGTCCGTAAATGGGCTATGCAGAAATTATGTTTTTTTCTACTGTAGTGTTTAGTATATTAAATAAAAAAAATTATATGTTATTTTATTGTTAATTGTAATAGTGTTACGTGCAATTCACCTAATCATATTAGTATCTTACTAAGATTTTATAAACTTAGGGAACAAACATACACACGAAATATAAACTCTCTTCATCAAATAAACGTGCAGCATTATTAAAATTAATTTTGAAAAATAAAACGTGTTAACAACAATAAGTATTTAGTATTACAAACGTGAAATTTTCTAATACATCCAGGGCCTAAAACGTTTCATAGTTCGAAATCAAAAAGTGTGCAATGGAAAATTAACTTTATTTTCTAAGCAAAATTTCTAGTTTTTGAACCTAATATTTCAAAAGTATTCAAATTAAACTTCAATGTTTATTTAAACTATTCTCTTCAGTCTATAATTTATCACAATTCTATTTATTTATCGTAGGCTTCACAGTCTTTTCTGTTTTTCTCGTTTTGCCAATTAAATACAAACTGAATTAATAGAACCCAATAAGAAAATCCAACTATTTTTGGTTAAAAGTTCATTCTTTTGAGTTGGATATTTTATTATTTGGTTAAAATATTAATTATTTCATTAAAAATTAAAAAATGTTCATCTTGTTTACCTAAAAGATATTCAAAATTCGTATATTCGATTCGAAAATGTAACAATTTAGTACAAAATTAAACTATTTTTAGATTGTAGGATAATTTTAACTAAAAATTGAACTTCCATTTCTATTGAAAATTTATATTTTTTAGTTCGAAATTCACGCATATTGTTCAAAATTTGTATTTTTTGTAGAAAATTATTCATGTTGATTAGAAATTGAATTAGTTTAGGATTCAAGTATTTTGTTATAGACTCGTCCTTTAAGCTAAATTCAATTGTTTTTTTTTTTTAATTAAAGTATTTTATGGTTGAAATATCAAGTATTAAATTTTTTATTAAAAATTCATATTCGAATCTATATGAATACATTATAATGTAATAAATATTAATTGATTTTGGTCAACAATTTCAGTAGTTCTTTTTGGCTTGAAAATTCAACTTTTTGCAGAAAATTCGCTTTTTTGTAGATGATCCGATATTTTTTGCTGAAAATTTGTCTATTTTAATAGAAGATTCAATTATTTGGTTAAAAATGCATGTATTTTATTGAATCTTTGTTTTTCAGTTTATTATTTAATTAATTTAATACAATCTGCCCTTTTGGCTAGAAAAATAAAAAATTGAGTAGAAAATTTAACTTTTTTTGCTGCTCTTTTTTGTTCGTAGAAAATTAATCTTTCTGGTTTGAAATGTAACTATTTTTTTAAAAGTTCATCTATTTTATTGAAAACGTGTTCTTTTTCATTAAAAAATAAACTTTTTGGTTACAAATGTTTGCATTTTGTTTAGAATTCGTCTTTCTAATTTTTCATTAATTTAATTTATTACAACTTAATTCTTTGGTTAAAATTCAACTGCTTGGTAGGAAGCTCATCTTTTCGGCTTGAAAATGGAAGATTTTGTATGAAGTTTGTTTTCTTTGTTTGCTGAAAAATATTTCTTGGTCGAAAATTCAACTATTTTCTTGGAAATTCTAATTTTTTTGATTCAATTAAACTGTTTGTAATTCATAATTCCGAAAAAATTGCACGCAATTTAGACACGGCCCCAGCAAGAACTGAATTAAAATTATCTTACCAATTTCTGCTTGCGCTTCTTCATTTCCTCCTCGGAACTCATCATCTCCTGGACCTTGACGAGTCTCTTTTGGTGTCGAGCGACCTTCTGCTCGTCCCTGAGTCGCTGTTCCGCTTTGTTCGAGGCTTCGAGTAAAGCATCTTTGAGATGGCTGCTCAACTTAAAATGTGGCTTTTCTATGGCACCAGCGTTGGCCCTAGCAGTTCTTCTTGCAGTATCGAAAAACGGATGCTCCATCAAATGAGGAACTGTCGGCAAATCTTGCTTCAACGCCTCCGGAGAGAGAATTACATCTAACAGGTTCTTTAGACTTGAATCACAGTGAGAAAGATCTGAACAGGTGGCTTCTAACAAGGGCCTTCCAAAGGCCATTTCATACAGAACGTGTCCAAATGCATAAACATCTACTTGAGTCTGTTAAAAATGCAGTGAAAATTAAGCATTTATTTCTTTAAAAATATACAGGGCTCAAATTCACTATAGTAGCATATTTGACAAACAGCAGCAAAATAAGGACACGGATTTTTTCTGGGTGGCCGTTTGAATCAAAGAAATAAATTCTTGGTTTGCAAACTTTTTTCACAGTCAAAACTGAACTGCAAATCACTTGACACAATTTTAAGCTGGAAACATAAAAAATTGAACGATGTAATTTTTTTATAAACTGAACACTTCTTCAATTAGAAGTTAAATTATTTTAGTTTCAAATAGCTTTAAAATCCTTAAAAAGCTTCCAAATTTTATAAAAAATATTTCCTTAAAATATTCCAGATTCATTTGTGACAATTATGGAAATTTTTTAAAATGTTTTCCTAAAATTAATTTTTCAAAATAAATTAATTTTTTTATTTTCCTTGGAAATCTTAAGAAAATGTTTTTCAAAATTTTGTTGAAGCCTTTCACAATTCTTACAAAACTTCTAAATTTTTTGTTCGAAATCTACAAAAATGAAAAATCTATATTAGGTTTTAAATTAGGCTATCTTGGGCTGTTTGCACCGAAATTTCGGTTCAAATAGTCGGATTTTGTCGATATACGTAAACACTTCGTTAAAATAATTTAAAATAATTAAAAATTTTATATTAATTTTGAATGTTTTCAGAACTTCGAAATATCTCTTGTACTTTCTTGAATTTTGTATAGGAATAATATATGTTCAATATTTATTTATACAACAAAATTCCACAATTTTACTTACAAACAAAAATTTTTCGAATATAAAAATTAAGACTATAACGTTTAAACATTTTTTTAGTTTTAAATATTTATTTTCTAATTGCTGATTGGAATGCAATAATTAATTAATAATTAATTAATAATAAATTAATACATATAAATAAGTTAACTAATAAATAATAATTATAAATATATTATTTTGAAGTTATTTTTAAATTGAAAATAGTTGATAAAGTTTCAATCGGGTGTACACATTTGCTTCACTACTAATTATTATTTAAGTCTTGAAAACATAATTATTTTTTTAAAAACTGTAAAAATCAAGCTTGAACAGATTTTTTTCTAAAAATGTGTAAAATTCCCGGTCAAAAAATAAATTTACTGTCATTTTTCTAGCTTTCTTGGGCTCATTATATTCCTGGTCTACTCTGTTTTTTAAAAAATAAGTTTATAATATCAATCACGCAGGCCTCGGATCGACTAGTATTTTTATTTCTAATTTGCATGAGTGACATAATCGCATTAAATTGCTAAAAATGTATTTATTTCAAAATATACATTAAATTTTTCAGATAAAGGACTCCAATTTTTAATAATATGGAAAACACTATATGTATAGAAAAATACATAAAAATATTAAACAATGTGTATTAATCTTAATTTTTTCTTTCTAGCATAAAATCTTATACATTCGCAAATTATATTTGCTGAAACTAAATTAATTATTGAACTGATTCCTTTTTTTAGTTAAAAGGGATATAAAAATTAAACAAAACAGTATTGCCAAGAAATCCCATAAAATTATACTTATAATAATATAATAATATTAATAATAATATTATATATATAATAATAAGAGCCTCGGTGGCTCAGTTGGCTAGACACTTGGACTTCACCTCAGAGGTCCGGGGTTCGATCCCTGAGCCGGTACCTCTGGAAATTTTTCAATGTACCTTTACCGAGGTTCTGGTGGTTCGGAACCTACCTTAAGCTGTAGGTCCCCCCATCGTGTACTTGACTGCAACCCAGTCCGTCAATGATGGAGTGCAAACCAGGCTTTGTCCAATATGTCTGGGCAGACTGCTCTCATCCGATCACTTGATTGCATTATAAAAATGCGTCCGTGACTGATGATATATACCGGGAGAGCCCCGTGCAAAATGATCAAATAAAAATCCAACTCTAACCAAAAAATGCCTTCGACATATTGGGCAGTATAAGCCTGTGACAACATTTCGCCAGAGAAATGTTTTTAAATAATATTATACTCAGTATAAGCAGTATAAGCCTGTGACAACATTTCAACACTGAAATGTTTTTTTTATACTCATAAAAATGCATGCATTTTGAACTTCTAAGAGAATTTAATGTGTAAATTCTTAACTTAATTCATGGAAGTGCTATATTGATATTATTTTTCTGATCTGAACTATTTGCAATTTTAAACACAAATAAAATATAATAAATTTACTGCAAACAAGATAAATTTAATTCTGAAGTGTTTCTTAATCCCGGTAATATCTAAATACTCTGAATTACTTAAAAATAAATTATCCTTAAATTAGAGGCTTAATAAACGTTTGAAATATTTCTTTCTAATATTTTAAACTTCTAAAATTGCATTATATTAAATGTAAATTTAATTTCTTGCAAAGATGCCAAATTTAAATTTTCTGTTGGGTTTACTTCAAATTTAATTCTTTCCCAAAAACGAATCAGTTCTATTTTAATTCTTATTAATTGTGACGGATTTCTAATTTGAACTATTTTCGAAACAGAAAACTTTTAAATAACTGATAAAAGATGCATATTTTTATTTCGCATTGTTTATTCCCTTAAGTCATTGACATAAAAATATTGTAAAACTTTTAACTTACTTGTTTTAAAGTTGTTCAATTACAAGCCTTTTAAGTTAAAATATTATTTTGTTCACTTTTAATTTTTGAAATTATTCAATTTCTGAAGTTTTCGACTTTAAAATGTTTAAGCAATAAGCGTTACAAATTAAAATGGTACAGTTTAAAAATATTTTTTATTAAAAAGTCAAAAATCTCGTACTTTTCGAGGCTTAGAAAATGAATAATAGCTAAATTAAAAATACTATTAAATAATTGCTCGAGTCAAAGAATCATTTGCCACTCAAATAGGTTGTTGATGGAAGGGAATAAGACGACACGTATCTTTCCGCCTTGTACAACAAATTTTTTTAACAAAGTTATATGTATTTGAATTTTTAAAAATCTAAAGCGCAAATTATCAAAACATGGTCAAAATTTGTTTTAAAGGTGTACAATGTTTTTAAACTAATATAGGTATTTACGAAATAGCAGTGTTTTTTTGAAAATATTCAAAGTCAATTTATTAATTCAGAAAGTATCGATTATTTAAAATATAACCACTGCAAAGGAAAAATTTTGATGCAGACGTTTTTGAAACTGTTAAATTATGCTCTTCTTTATTGTTTTACGACACCATAAAATAGCACAGGGTAGAAAAACCGAAGCCATTTTATCAATTTAGAACATTTTATAATTTTCCACCAGATTTTTCAAGAGGATGAGAAATTCTATCAGAGTAAGAAAAAAAACATAATTATCTGCATTAGATTAAAAAATATCACACTTTGGGTAAAAATGTTAACAATTTTTTGAAGTTCTTTGAAATAGATGTATTAACGGTCAATCAAGAGAAAATAGTGTATTTTTTAGAAATAGGGACATCGCCAAAAAAAAAGATTCAATAGCAGCGTGTATCTGAGCCCTGAATATACGAAATCTTCAACATAATTAAATCAAATTCCTACCGTCGCGTGGAGTTTTCGCCTCTGAACCACATAAGGCCGATAAAACGCAGGGAGTCCTAGAAGCCCGTTTTCAATATCCAACAATTTGGCACCTGAAAACGAGAGAAGGACATTTCCAGTGTGTAAATGTCCGTAAGGCAATCCTTTTTCGTGGAGAAAGGACAGAGCTTCCAAGATCTGAAAACCATAGTTCGTTAAAACACTTTTTTTTAAATACTCTAATCAAACCAATCGATGAAAGGTAAGCGAGTGGGGAACAACTCCTAAAAATGCATAAGATTACATAAAATGATGGTTCATTACTCCCCCTAAACGAGAATTACGCAAATTTTCAACGAGAAAGGATTACTTTTTAACAAAACTGTTTGATTTTCAACTAAGTAAATAAACTTTTAACCAAATAGTTCAATTTTCCATAAAAAAATGTTATTTCAAACACAAAACAATAAAATAGCTAAGTTTTCAGTTGAAAATTAATTTTCAACCAAAAAAATAAAACGTATTTTCAAGAAACTAATTAAATTTTCAACTAGAGATGAATTTTCATCTAAAATTATGAATCTTCAAGAGCAATAGTTGAGTTTTCAGTTAAAAAATAAATTTTCAACCAAAAACAACGATTTTCCAACAAAGTAGTTCAATTTTCAAGCTGAGATGAATTTTCAATTAAAATGAACAATCTTCAACCAAAAAATGATTAAAAGGAAAGTGTTAAATTTTCAAGTTAATAATAACATTTATTTTCAACAAACTAGTCAAATTTGAAATCAGAAATTAATTTTAGTCTAAAATTATGAATCTTCAATTGGAATAGTTAAACCTTTAATTAAATAATAAATTTTCAATGAAAAACAACGATTTTTCAACAAAATAGTTAAATTTTCAAGCAGAGATGAATTTTCAACTAAAATTAAAAATATTCAACAAAAAAAAAGGACTTAAACAACATTGTTGAATTTTTAACCAAATGGTAGAGTTTTTAACCAAAATATATGAATTCTCAGCGAAAAATGCAATAGGTGGTACATCAACCACAACAGAATGATATTAAATGTCATTCACATAACTGAATTTTCAACCAAAATATGGATTTTTAACCAACATTAATTTTTTACGGAAAGAGATGAACTTTAAGAAAAATTAAGGCATTTTTAACCAAATAGTTAAACTTTCATCTAAAACATTAATTTTCGATCAAAAATGAGTTATATTTTCAATTTAAAAAATTAATTCTTTACACAAAAAGAAGAACAAATTTTTAACTAAATAGCTCAAATTTCAATAAAAAAATGAATTTTTAACTAAAATTATGCATTATTCCCAAGCACAAAATGAATTTTTATAAAAGATTTTCTACCGAAAAATGAAATTTCAACAAAATACAGTGAAATACAATGAAGTTAAAAAAGATTAATAGAATTTTCAACTAAAAAATCAATTTTGAACCAAAAATGGAGAAATTAAATTGTCACATAATAAAATTAAGTTTTGAAAATTTTTAACAAAATAGTCGAAAACTATTTGGATTACCTATGTAAATTACAATGAATTATCTGAAAAACTTTGCGAAAATCTTTGTGAAACCCACAGTGTTTCTCGTATATAATCAATTGCGGAAACCGATAAGCATCAGCAAACCTTCTTGCAACAAACCGATTGACTTTTATCTAAATAATAAGTGGGATAAATAAATTGTTGTGTCTAAAAACAAGAAAATCCAGACATTCGTTTTATTACGCACTAGCAGTAAATGCACGCACGCAAATCGTGCGTTTACGTCTCTGGATTTTTATTTCCTAAAATAAAAATATATGAAAAATTAAAAATCCATTATTAAACCAATTTTTTAACATTATGTTTGAAATATTTTTCAAAAACAATCATTAATCATTTTTAATTGAAAGCTTCTGAAATAAAAAAAATATATGTTGATGATTTTGTGGATAATTTAATTAGAAAACAGAGATGAATCGCAAAATTTCTGAGTCGAAACGCTAAAAATTAATTTTATTTTGAATTAAAGAATTACGAAATTGAATTATTTCAGATTAAAATGTCAAAAATAGGACATTTTCAAAACGTTATAATTAAATATTTTAAGATTACTATTTTGTAAATTAAAAATTGAAAACTTGAATTTTAATAATTTTAAATTCAAAGCGACAAAGTTTTGACAGTTTAATACTGAAAACTAAATGATTGAATCTTTCAAAGTCAAACCGTTTGGTTATTCTAGAATTTTAAATGTTTCATATATAACAAAATTATAATTTAACATTAAAGCTGATTAGAACCATTTTTCTAAAATCAAAAAATTAATTGAATTATTCTGAGAAAAACTTTCAAAATAAATAGTGGTTTAAAATGAGAAACATTAAAGATGAAAGAATGTCTACTCTGGAACACTGAAACTTAAGCGAATGCAAACTTTATTTAAAACAGAAAAAAAGATTTAACCACAAAAAATGTTGACATTAAAACTTTTTTATACTCAAACCTATTAAAATTTCTATTGTTTAAAAAATTTAAATAGCTTAAAAATGTATCATTTTTAAATTGCTAATTATACTTTCCAAAATGTCACCAATTCAATATTAATTGCAAAATTAAAACCTATGAAAGGGAAAACTTAAAAATTCAGCGCTTAACACGTAAGTTCTTAACTCTACAATTGTAAACATTTAAAATTACCGAAATTATTAATTTACTGATGTATCAATTAATTATTATTCTTTCTGGAAACTTTCCAAGCAACTATTTTTCAATTTGAAATTATTTATTTGTTTAAATCTCTAACTAAAAGCGGACAATTTTAATATATCAAATTGAAAATTAAAATAAAGCATACAAAACAGAATTGCAGTAATATGATTCAATTTTTTGAAATTGTACAACCTTAATTTTTTTAATGCGAAATTGCTTTATATTTACATATAAAATTATTAAATTCAAAACCATCAAAGCTTTTGATATGATATTTTGAATTATTTAATATCAGAATAGTCCTCAAATTTTTAATAATTATTTGAATTTGAAACTACAATATTATGACATTTAAAATTCAAAATCGCCAAGAATTAATTTCAAAATTAATTTAAGAAAAAGTTTTGTTTCAAGGCATCAAGGATTAAACTGTTTTAGAATTGCGCATTCAAAAACATAATTTTACATTAAAATTTCAGAAATTTTAAAGAAGATAAGCATATCATGAAAATATATCATGTAGTACCAAGTGACATTAAAAACGACTGGATAGATTTTTTAAATACAAAATTTGATTTCTGCCAAAAAATACCACTGTAATTTTCCCCGTTAAAAATTCCAGAATCTTGAAAGTTTAATTATTCTAAACCCTTTGAAAAGTAGTATATGCTTTCTAATTGGAAGCTTTCAAAAAATGCAAAACGCGAAAATTATAAAATAAGGAAAATCTCCCGGTATAATATTTCTTCTGGATTTCGTTTAAAAAATATAAAAAATTTCATTGATTTCGCTAAAACTGGATTGAATTTAGAGGAATTTGAGGTCAAAGAAAAGAATTCAATGAAATTCATAAAAATACAAATTGAATTTTTAAAAAGTCAAATGAATTGAATTTTTTTAAAACTTAATTGTATTCAGTAACTTTGAAATAAGCTTAGAAAAATTCAACAGAATTCCAAAGAATTTGAAAGAATTCAGGATGAATTCCAAGAAAAATTTCAAATCCTTTCAAACCTTTGAAATCCTACTAGTTTCTAACACAAGAAGTGACTAAAATCAACCTGAATTTAAAAAGCAATTAAGTGAATTGAAAACAGTTCAAAAATATGGAAAAATTAATTGTATTGGGTAGAATTGAGTGAATTTAGAATTCAATTTTTTTTCTTTAAGGATTTAGGATAAATTGATAAGAATTCAGGGCGAATTATGAATGAATTGTAAAAAATATTTGAAAATCTCTTCAAATCTTCGAAAACCTATGAAATCGCTCATGCCTGGTGAAAAATTCTTTGAAATCCATTAAAATATTAAAATGCCTCAAAATTATTAAAACCACTGGAAATTCCTTGAAATTGCTTAAATCTCTTGATAATGCTTTGGAATCTTTTAAAATACCTTAAAATATTTCAGTCTTTGAAAGCCTTCAAACTACTGAAATAAATTAACATGTCTGAGAATCTTTTTAAATTTCTCAAAATATTTCGAATCCTTTGATATCTTTTGAAAGCTCTTGAAACTGTTGAAAGGACTTGAAAATGCCTGAGAATCTTTTACAATACCCTCAAGGATTTAAAATTCTTTTAAATCCCATTAAATTACTGAAATCAATTAAAAATGTCTTTGTAATCTTTTAAAATAATCCAAATTATTTTAAATCCTTTACACTTCTCAGAAATTTTTTAAAGCTCATGATAATGCCAAGGAAATTGAAAAAAAAAAACGTTAAAATATTTAAAATCCTTTAATCAGTTTATCAATTGATCCCCAGGACCAATTAAATTAGAATTTAAAAAAAAATTTTATCCATTGAATTAAGTAGAAAAGCGTAAATTTATAGAAATTCAGGTGAATTAAAAAACTTGCAGTGAATTTATAAAATTCAAGAGAATTAAAAATCTCTTAAAATCTTTAAAACTCTACAAAACACCTCACTTCTAATGAATAAATTCTTTAAAATGCACTAAAATATTATAAAATTCCGGGATATTCTATGTTGATATTTTCTGAAATCATGGGGAAATGTAATTGTTCCATATCTTCAGAAATTCTAGAAAATTCTTTATCCTAAAATATGTCAACAGCTTCAAAATCACTTCAAATTAATTAAATTAATTAAAAAAGTCGTTGGAATCTATTAAAATTCCCTAAAATAATTAATATATGGAAAAACCCTTTAAAATCATTTTTTCTTCATAGTTTAGAATCATGTAGTAAATGAGACTTATGTACTTACGTATTCTTTTGTTTAATATAGGAAAAAGCGGCATAACCCGAATTTAAAAATATCCGAAACTAAAATTCACCGACTTCAAGACGACTTGTAAAATCAACGAATTATTAAATTCCCACCAACATTTCAATTCTCGAAATTTATAGAACTGCTGATTATAGTTAATTGATTATTAATTCATGAGCTATTAATAGGATTATAAATGATGAAAATTATTCAATAATTTATTAAATATTTTCGGCAAATTTTTAATTTCGTCAGACTTAAATTCCAGCAATAGAAATATTTATGGGAATTACAAAATTTATTTATTTTATAATTCGGCAATATTTTTTTTTTTGCTAATTTATGATTTTGTTATTCATTTTTCATTATTTTGTGTTAGTTCCGGATATTTAAACACTTTTAAATATAGTGATGAAGAACTATTTTTTTATAATTTGATATTTTTAAAATCAATTAGACTTTGTAACGAAGCTAAAATATTTTAAAATTTGTATGTCACTCTTAAAGAAACACCATGAACGAATATTTTTTCTCTTTGAAAACACTCCGGGACTAATACGAAATAACGAAAAAAAAAATGAATAGCAAAACCACAAATTAGCGAAAAAATTGCCGAAAATATAAATTGACTGAGTTGTAAAATTTCCAAATTATAAAATAAATAAATTGTTAAATTTCTATAAATATTTGTATTCCTGGAATTTTAATTTGCCAAAATTTAAGTTTACCTAAAATAATTAATAACTTATTAATTTATGGTTAATTGAATTGTTTTCCTTATATATAAATTCATAAATAGCTCATAAATTAATAATCAATTCACTATGTTCAGCAGTTCGAAATTTGGCGGATTGAAATATTTGTGAGAATTTAATAATTCGTTTATTTTGTAAGTCGAGTCTCAAAGTCGGTGAATGTTAGTTTCGGATATTTTTAAATTCGGAATTTTATTTTCTGTTAATTAAAAATCTTCTCGTTATGTGAAATTTCATAATTCGGTAATAATATATATTTTCGGCAATTTTTTTCATTAATTTGTGTATTCGTTATTTATTTTTTTATTATTTTATATGTTCTGAATATCCATGCAATTTGTATGTTTGAATTATTTCTATTATGCAGCTTGTTCTTATATTATAAAGATAATAAGTAGGTACATAAGTCTTATTTAATACCTGGCTATACTATCAAAAAAAAATTATTTTAAAGGGTTTTTCATATTTATTTTTAAATTTGTATGCAATTTTTCTATGGCACTGCATGGTTTTATAGAACAAAGTTACTACTAGCGCCGCCGCACGGCCGTTTTCAACTCTCGTGACACATTTTTTACGTTGGGCAGTACAGTGGAAGCACCCCCCTGGTTTCTCGGAGCCTTTATACATAAACTGAAATATTTCAAGGAATGCAAGGTAATTCCAAAATAGGCAGCCCTTATTTTTTGAACAGTTTGTGCCTGACTCAAACAGGGTACCCATAGGGACCAAATCTTCAAATTGGGTACTTTAGGGAGCTTAACTGAATATAGGGTACAATAAGGAATATAGGGACCGGTCTCTGAGGCCTGCGGATTAACAATTTGAATAATCGAATGGTCCAGCGGATTACCAGAGTTGTTCCCCCTCGAATGTAAGCGATCGAGAAACAGACCTCATATGCATATGTAGCAATATCCGCAACAGGTAAAGATTTTGTCTGCTTCGGATTTCCGTACTTTTTAATAAAAGGCTGCTTGGGCTTCGAATTGCACAAAATGTCCCTCAAGGTTCCATCTGCGTGGAAGTTTCGAATAGTCAAGGCTCCGTTTTCGGTAACGTGTTGGTGAACAATTCCTTCTACGTGTGCGTGTTTCAGACTGCTTAAACTTTTAAAGACACCCTGCATGTCCTTGTCCTGCAAATGTTTGTCCGGCCCGAATTCCACCCAGGCGAGAAGCAATTCCTGTTTTGGATTTTGCCTGTTTTTCACGGTGTAATAATGTTTCCTTAACCGCCATCCCATGTCCGGAATGGCTTTTCCGACTTCGTAATTCGCATCGCTGCGTAAGGCCAGGGACACTTGCTGAAGTGCAATTTCTAAAAAAAAAAACGATAAAAGTGGAAAAATATAATAAAATAAATAGAATACAGGGTTCGGACTCACTTCGGATGTCACAAATAGTGTACAGTGTCAAAAATTTGACACTGCCTGAATTAAAAAAAAAAAACATTTTTTGGTTCAAATGCAACTTCCTTGTAAAAACTTAATCTGTTTCGGTTGATAATTAACATTTTTGTCGAAAATTCCGCTGTTTTGTAGAAAATTTGTATTTTTGGCTTGAAAGTTCAACTATTTGGTTAAATGTGCAACTTTGAGGTTGGAAATTCATCTGTTTTAGTTTATGATTCAAGTATTTTGTAGAAAATTCATTTTTGTTGCTTAGATGCAACTGCATTTCATTTTTAATTAAAATCTAT
>NC_046663.1:88782461-88814388 GCF_010883055.1 Belonocnema kinseyi | reverse complement strand
GTTTAAACTGCATTTTGGGATAATAAGAAAATTTTTTGAGGAATTTCATTGGCACCGTCGGAAAGAGGAGATCTTAAGCAATAAAAATATATGTGTCTCAATATTTTTTTTGTGTCGAATAGTCTTAGTTATTGGCCGTTGAAAAGCAGTGTACCGGTAGTGGCGTTTTGGCCGTTTAAGGGTTAATTCTCTTGATTAAAGATTAACATTTTTAGTTGGATTTTTAAAAATAAGCAGTTATCATAACCTAAAATTTAACTATTTTGTTGAAAATTTAACTTTTTTCTAGAAAATTCGTCTAATTGGCTCGAAAATTTAACTATTTTGTACAAAATGAAAAAGTTCTGTAAAGAAAAATTAGTTTTTTTTCTGTTATTGAAAATTGATCTTTTTTAGTCTGAAAATTCAACTATTTGGTAAAAAAATTTCATAAATGAAAAAAGTATAAGCTAAAATAAATCAAAAAAATGTAAACTAGCATCAGATCCACTGTTCAAATTATTTAGTTGAAAATGTTTGTATTTTGTTAAAAATTTGACACATCTGGTAGATAATTAATTTTCTTGATTGAAAATCCAACATTTTGATTAAAGATTAAAATATTTGGTTAGAAAATCATGAAAGCTCGTTTTTTTTACATTGGAAATTGAATCTTTTAAATTAGATTTTTGTATTAACTGAACATTTTTTTAGGTTGAAAATTCGTCTGTTTGATTTGAATATTTATCTCTTTTGGTAGAATTTTTCATATTTTTTGGTTAAATATGCAACTGTCTGATTGAAGGTAGAACTACTTTATTGAGTCATAAAAATCAGTAAAATTGTACACCTCCTCTCCCATCGTCTTGCGTATTTTTTGATGATCTCTAAGTTTTTTAATTCACGAAAAAATTAAGCCGGCAAACATTTAGTAAAATAAAGGGGAGGGTCTCAAATTTTGCGGGACCTTAACAAATGAAGGTATGTGGTTTAAAATTGCAAAAAATACTACGAAATTTAGGCACGGCCCCTCATCGGCCATTGACACAATTTTCCGGTATTTTGTGATTCGTTGAGATGACGAACATATTATTTTAGCCTATTAACGAAAAAGTTCAAGAATATTTTTCAACCAAAAGTAAAGAAATAGTGACAAAATAGTCTCATTGCTAAAAAAAAGTGTCAAATAGTGTGAATAGTGTGGTGAGTCCGAGACCTGAGAATATTGTAAATAAAATAGTACCAAGTCTGACAGCAACATTGGAAATTCAGAAAAAAAAGTAAAAGTGATTGTCTAGCAGGTTCTGTGAGGGAAAAATAATTATACAATCTTACCATGCAGGGGCGCCGTGTAATTCTCAGGGTCGAGAAATTTTTTCATAGATAAAGACGACGCCAATATCGGATTCATTAGTACCACGTTTAGATAGTTCTGAAATTGAAATCAAATTGAATATTCTAAATTGTATTTCAGAAATTGATTTTGTAAGTCAAAACTTTAATTAACAAGTAAAGTTTTTTTAAGAGGATGGTACCAACCTCTTTTCCAACTTTTACCAACCTGTAGAGCAACTTGTCGTCGAGCTACGAAGTCTGGTTCCATGTTACCGATAATCCTCTTTGGGGGCAATGGTAAATTGAGGCCGGAAGCCCATAAAGCCCCGTTGAGCTGTACGAAGTCATTGTAGCGTCTGCAAACTCGCCAGGATCTTTCAGGAAGCGGGCCTCGTTGTGTCCTAATCACATATTCCTGAAATATAAATCATTTCTATCATTTATATTTAGGCTTACCACAGACTAACGTACCTGATTAAGTGAAAAAAGTCACTAATTTAAGCTAAAAAGTGACTAATGTTCGCGCAAAAAAGGGCTGTAATGTCAATAGAAATATTTATCTACTTAAAAAAGTTGATTCCACTATTCATTTAATTTATCGGCTTGAATTTACAAAATAAGATGAAATCTATTTCTAAATTCAGGGGTGAAAACCAAAATATAATTCCTAGAATCAATTTTATAACTAATGTTCAGACAAATTATAATTCATTTTATTACAAAGCTAAATAAACCTTTGACAATATGATGCCGTATTTATATTTTGATTCTTTAAAATAGGAACTAGAAAACCAGAAAAAAATTTTAATATTAGTATTGCAAACTTAACATCATGAAGTGCTCTGAAAACAGTGTCAATAGGGTAATTTTTTAAAAATAGGAGAATAAATGCTTATATATAAAAGGGACATAGATACCGTAATGAATTAAATTTGAACACTTTTAATTTCAGACATTTCAAGTAAAAATACTTCAATTTCAACAAAATAGATACATTTTTAAACAAACAGATAAGTTTTCACACGAGAAGTTTAATTTCCTACTAAAAAACCACAAATTTTCGCCAAAATACATGAATTCTCAACAAAGTAGTGGAGTTTTTTCTAAAAAAGATCAATTTTAAACCACAAATAGAATATTTAAATAAAATAAAACTCAATTAATAATTTAATTAAACCAAAAAATCAGATTAAATCATAGTAGTTTAACTTTCAACCAAGTATTTACCAAGAATTTTCAACCAAAATAGATAAATTCTCGATGAAAAACCTAATAGTTAATATTCCAACCAAAAAATATGATTTCACGGTTTTTTAAGGAAATAATTATTTCACCGATCGAAATTAAAATGTTTCCGGTTTTGTCTTATGATAATATATGTTTTAATTTCTCACCTAATTATTAACCTCATTCATTAATTTTAACCTCATAAATTAACCTCATTTAATCTCATTAACTTCCATGAATTTTCACCCAAATATATAGTTAATTTTATATTAAACAGATGAATAAGACGATTAATAGTTTAATTCTTAATGAAGGAGATAAATTTCCAAGCAAAAATAATAATTTTTTACAAAAAAAGTTAGATCTCGGGATTAAAAGTGAAAGGTTTTCAAAAACTTTTGATAAGTTTCTTCGATTTTGTAAATAATGCCAGGGTGGTCGTTTTAATTGAAGAAAAAAATTCCAGGTCAATTCACGGTTTTTTCCCGGTTCGCAAAAATTTTTCTGTTCAATTGTTATTTATACGTCAATTTTTAACAATTTCTCTCACAAATTAAACATTTTTTAAACAGAACAATTCAAATTATTTGATAAATCATTAAAATTGTTATTTAAAAATAAAATTATCTGAATAAATGATATTATATTGATCTCAATTTGTATTAAGACTTTCGAATTGAAACAGTTACAATCTGATAATCCTGAAATTTTGAACCGATTTAGAATCGTTTTGTCAAATCAACTATTGTTCAGTTTTTTATACTTTTATTGTTTACGAAACTGTTGAAGTCAAACATGGGCAAATTTTTCTTCTAAAAATTCGTAAAATTCCCGACCAAGGAATAAATTCACTGTCATTTCCCGGTCATTTCCCGGTCCAGCGGCCACCCTGAATTCATGTTGTTTGGTTCTAAATTCAACTGTTTAGTTGAAAATTAAGCTTTCTTGGTTGGAAATGAACTTTTTTGTTGAAAATTGATCTTTTCAGGATTCAAAGTCCATTTTTTTCTAGAAAATTCGACTTTTCATCTTAAAAATTCAATTCTTTTGTTAAAAATGCATCTATTTTGGTAAAAAAAAGTTCATTTTAGGATAAAAATGCAGCTAATTGGATGAAAAAAAAGACTTCTTTGTTAAAAATGAACTTTTTTGTTAAAACTTTATCTTTTCGGAATTAAAAGTCAATTTTTTCTAAAAAATTCAACTTTTCAGCTTGAAAACTAAAATTTATATTAAAAATTTATCCCTTTTTGTACAAAATTCATCTTAGATTGTTGAAAATGCATCTATTTGATTGAAAATTCAGCTCTCTTGGTTGAAAATGACCGTTTTATTGAAAATTAATCTTCTTAAGATTAGAAGTCAAAAGTTTTCGAAAACTTTTGAGAATTTTTAGCCTAAAAACTCAACGCTTTTAATTAAAATTTATCTGGTTTGTAAGAAAATTAATCTTATTTTGTTGCACGTGCAACACTTTAGTTGAAAACTTAGCTCTCTTGGCTGAAAATTAATCGTTTCGGGATAAAAACTCAATTTTTTTGTTAAAAATTCATCTCTTTTGGTAAACAGATGACTAGTTTTCAACTAAAGAGTTGAATTTTCAACTAAAAAAGAATAATTTTCTACCAAAAGAGGAAATTCTTCATCAAAATAGTTGAGTTTTGAAGCTGAAAATTCAAATGTTATCAAAAACATAAGACTTTTAATACCAAAAAGTTGATTTTTCAACAACAAAGGTAAGTTTCAACCAAATATTTTCATTTTCAAAGAGAAAAGATGATTTTTTCACCAAAAGGGATGAATTTTGAACAAAAAAATTGAGTTTTAATCCCGAAAAGATAAATTGTCATCAAAACAGTTAATTTTCAACCAAGAAAGCTAAATTTTCAACTAAAGAGTTGTACGTCCAACAAGATAAGATTAATTTTCTTACAAGCCAGATAAATTTTCATTAAAAGCGTTGAGTTTTCAGACTAAAAATTCTCTAAAGTTTTCGAAAACTTTTTAACTTTTAATCTTAAGAAGATTAATTTTCAATGAAACGGTCCTTTCCAACCAAGAGAGCTGAATTTTCAATAAAATAGTTGCATTTTCAACAATTAAGGATGAATTTTGTACCAAAAGGGATGAATTTTGAATAGAAATTTTAGTTTTCAAGCTGACAAGTCGAATTTTTTAGAAAAAATTGACTTTTAATTCCGAAAAGATAAAGTTTTAACAAAAAAGTTAATTTTTAAACAAGAAATATTAATTTTCATCCAATTAGCTCCATTTTCAACCTGAATTATCTACCAAAACGAAGAAACTTTTATCAAAAGTTTTCGAAAACCTTTCACATTTAATCCCGTGAAGATTTATTTTCATTAAAAAGTTAATTTTCAACCAATAGAGCTGAGTTTTCAACCAAAAAATATCAAGTTTCTACAAAAAGGATGAATTTTTGACAAAAATGTCAGTTTTCAAGCTAAAAAACCCAATGGTTTAGAAATTTTGAACAAAAAAGATTAAATAGCAACAAAAAACAGTTTTATTTACAACCAGACAATTGAATTTCCCAGCCAAAAAGAAAGAACTTTCTATGCAAAAAGACGAATGTTTCAAAAATCAGTTGAATTTTCAACAAAAAAGTATGACTATTCAGCAAAAAATAATTAAACTTAAACTAATGATAGTTTGATTTTCTTGATGCGTTTTATGTATTTAGTTAATTGCCTTATTACAGTTTTCTTTGAATTATAAATATTTTTTTTCAAATCTTCAGCAACATTATTTTATGCTTTGTAAGGACATAAGTTAAAACAAGATTTTTTAATTCAATTTGTACTTTGAACTTAGATAAAAGACTGCACAAGTATAGTTAAAAAGGTCTTTATTGGTCCAGAATTTAAAAGTCTTTAACTTCAAAGCGTTATACTTTTAACAACCGCATATGGGTTTACTGCAAATAAATACGTAGGATCTTCAACTGAATATTTTAGAAATTGAGTCCAGATCTAATCATTTCAGCCGTTAAAGAGACAAATTTTATGTAATTTAGGTCATTGTTAGTTAAACCTAGAAACTATTACTCACAAAGCAATATAATTACCAATCTTTCGAAGTGGAAATTGAGGCGACTGACTGAAAACAATTGAAAATTAATGATTTTTTCTTCAAAGGAAATGAGGACAAAGTAATTAAAAATAATCGAAATTATGATCACTTGATACTTGATTTAAAAACTGCAAATATTAAATAAATGATTTAAATTTAAATTCTTTGACAAAATTTAAATCCGGAATAGTACAAATTTAAAGAAAAATTCACAGCAATAACATTTCTAGGGAAACTCCTCCTAAATCAAGATAAAATGTTCTCAGAGGGATATTTTTCTAAAGAAATAAAATATTTGATTAACCCTCATATTTCTTGTTTGTCATAGAGCAAACGTGTTCATTCGTTTTTAATATATTTTCAATTAATTAATTTTAATTTGTGTAATTTATTTGCATTTGCTAAAGGAGAGTTTTACATCTTGACTCTCTTTCTGCTGACTTTGCACCTGCCTTAATTTTTTTAAACCTTTTCTCTGAGACTGTGTTATGTGCTTTATCTACTGGCCTGGGATCAACTTTAAACCTCATAGATAAACGCGTCTTTGATAAAGATATTTATAGAAATAATTTGATCCTCTTTGTTTAAGCAAGCAAGTAAGATGAAGATATAAGTTAATAGAGGCTATGCATTTTGCTACGTACATTTATAAAACACAATCTAAGCAATAATTTGCGAAATATCAGTAGAAAAAGTTAAGAATTCTGTTTATTTTATTTATACAAAAGTTTAAACACTAGATTAATAAAGTCAGACTAAAAGTTGATAAATAAATAGCAACAAACAATATTATTTAAGATTTTTTTAAACAATAGAAATAGAAATCGAACCAACTAACACCATTTTTCTTCAGCTCTACAAAAAACAAATACCTTCTCACGAAATGAGAATGCAATCATTTTGTGGAATCAACACATTACACAAAATTCAGTGTATAAAATAAACAACAAGAATACGAAGACATGGTTATTAATGGATAACCTCCAGACAAGTTGGAACAATCTCCAAATTAATTATCAGCGACAGTGATTTATACGACACTCATTATCTCTTATCAGGAATGATTGTTGCATCGTCACAATTCAATGTTTAAAATTTGAAGGTGTTTAAAATAATGAACCAATTTTTAAAATTTTCAATAAATATAAAATAATATACACTCCCTACCTGTCTTGAAGATCTTTCAATTATTAAACAGGAGTGGCACATTTTTCGCTCATCGAATATAAAAAAAAAATCTAAATAAATGCCCATTCTATTTAAAAAGTTTTTAAATTAAAGACGCTAGAATTTTAGATTTCGTACGAATTTCTATTAATTTGTAAACGAATTTAACAAAAATTCTGATATTTTACAAGAAAAATGTAAGATTCCTCTCTGAATTCTTTAATCTAAAATATCTGTCTTTCATAGTGTAAAATTACATTAAACACTCGGGTAAATATCGTTGACTTTTTTATATCAGTTCTCAGTAATTTAGCCGAATTTTAGAAGAGTAAAAAGGGGCGTAGCAAACAGCAGGCCATCTGCATATGACTTTACACTGTCACAGTTATTTGTGTAAATCTACACTGGGAACAGAGTTGTCACAAAATATTTCTTTAATATTTATCTTTTTATTTAAAATAAGCAATTATTGGATAAAAATAATTAAATTTTTCAAATTAAAAACTTTTTAATTTTCAACGATAAATTTTAAAATGTTTACTATTTCTGGTTTAAAATTGCTTTAAAATTTTCTAATGTTCAACATTTTAAAATGTATTGATTAATTCTTCAATTTAGCGCATTGAAAATGATAACGTGGACTTATATTATTCAATCATAAATCTTTTAACAGTTCAATTTATAAGTTTTAAATTTTTTAGTTTAACCTAATTTAAGTTTAAATTGTTTATTTTAATAACGTTGCGAATTTCCGTTTTATATCTGCCAATTATGAAGGGTTTGCATACATTTTTTGAAGATTCAATTTTAGAAATTTAACATTCAAAAAACTCAATTTCAATACTCAGGACCGTAATACGATCGGACATTTAATTTAAAATTTTTTATTTTGATAGAAAAATTGTACGTATTTTTATTATGACAAAAACGACTTTTTACATGGAGTGTACAAAAAACAAGTTGTCTACCTAAAAAAAATGTGGTGAAACGAAATATCTTGAAAAACGCGCAATCACTGTTGTTGAAACCTGATTGGCTTTTCATTACTTGACGTTGTTTTACATCTTAAATATTAAAATTAAATCTACAAATAATCTCTTTTGATAAGAAAAAGCACAATGAAAAAATATTCTACACGTTTTATGTTAGGAGTTTTCTTCGAAAATTAGTATGTAAAATCAAGAATTTTAATACAAAATTATAAATTTTCGAGGACTTAAAATTTCTAAACATTTTAAGATGTGTTAGTTTTTTTCGCCGCAAATTAGCACTTTTAAATAAAAATCATCATCGAGATTACTAGCGTTTTTATGGGCAATTGACATTAGTTTATAAAAATAATGAAATTTTGAAGGTTCATAATTTTTTAACAACTTTACGTTACGTTGGAGATTTACATCGAAAATTCGTATTTTCAAACAAAAACAATTATAATTTGAACACGGTTTAGAATCTGTTAACAAATTTTGAGTATGTTAATATTTTTCGTCGGAAATTTATATTTTTAATTGTTTAAATAAGATTTCAAAGAAGATTCTCAACTTTATATTATTAATAAAAATAAAGTATCTTTAGTAAAATAAGATTCATTAGATTTAAAAAAAAAACCTTAAAATTGGTTGTACAATATTGTAGAATACGTTTTCAATATAAATTTTAAAGAAGATTTATAATTTTGGAATAATTAAGGTTATATTGACGTTTTTCACATAAAATCGGGTTTTAAATGAAAACCAATAAATTCAAAAGATTCAAAACAGTTTATTGTTACTTTATATTAATTTTTTTCGTCGAAAATTATTTGTATGAGACAAAATTAGATTTAATTGAATGTTTACAATTTTTTAAGAACTTTAAGTTATGCTGGTATGTTTATCCTGAAATTAGTAGTTTCAAACCAAAATCATTAGAATTAAATCTAATGAGTTTGAAATTGAAAAAATATTGAAAGAATTTTTTTTTAAATTTTTAACTGCTGTGAATTAGACTTTCAATTTTCGTCAATTTTTAAGAACTTAAAATTTATTTTTTGTGAATTCAACTTTCGAATACGTCACTACTCCGAACGCCGAAACAGTCCATTAAAAATGCGAAAAAGTATATTTTTTCGAAAACGTCGCCATTGGCAAATAACTTTTTGGCAAATGAATAGTCATCCAACAGACTCTCAGTAGAGAATTTATGAGATTAAAAAAATCCTAACTCTAATTTATCTTCATGATAAACAAAACCAACCGATTTCAAAGAATATTCGCAATATTTAAATAATTAGAGGGCATTTAACGTTCTTTGGTTATATGGGATACATTGTCCGAAATACATATTCTATATTAATTCTGAATTTAAGATATCAAATTTCATCAATTATCAAAAATATTGTCATTGCTTTTTTTCTGTATTATTTTAGATAATGGATACATGGTACAAATTTTTTTATTTAAGAACGAAATGAATTATACTTTCTTAGAATAATTTTATGCAAAGAAAACAAAGCATGAAAAACATTTACAGCTGACAAAAGAAAAAAAAAGAAGGAGAAAAAGGAAAAAGTTAACTAAAACCAACCTCTCATTTTTCCATATTCTTATTCCGTTTTTTCTATTCTACTAGGGAACCAACATGTTTGGGGACAAATTTAGATCTTCTCACCGGGGAAATTATTCATAGAAAAACAAAAGGTTTGATTAATAGAAAACTGATAAACGTATACAAATTATTTTTTATAACAAAAATAAAACAACAATATTTCAAACCAAAAATTAGCTCATCCTAATTTGTTTGTTTGTTAATTAAATGGACTTCACTGATATTTTTAACCGGTCCTCCAACAATATTAGTTACATTTCCTCATTGCAATCAATTTGGTAGAAATTCATAATTTTCAGGAAAAGATATATTTAAATAAATATTAAAAAACAAAAAAATTGTCAAAAAATTAACTTATCCTGAGAAAGTAGATCTAATTTCGATCTTAAATAATAAAAATAAAACAACGACACTAAACTTATGATTAATTCCAATATGCAGGGCATTCTTATGCATATTTTAAGAGTTATTTTAATTCAGGCTAGATCATTTTCAACTCAATTTCTTCAACAAAATGTTTTTATTTAAATTTTGTGTGTAAAGAATGTTTTAAATATTACAAATTTTAGAAATGTATACATTTTTGGATTTTTTCCTTTTCTATTTGGAAAGGTAATAATCTAAATAGATTGGTTCATAATCAATTACAAGCCAAAATTTTGTATTGTTATTTTTTTCAAACCGCTGTAACTTTGGATGTAGGAGATATATCATAGAACATGTTTTTAACACACTTGCTGAACATGTGTACTTATTCGCTAATTCACAACAACTGAAGTTAAGAATATTTTAAGAAAAGTTATTTACTGAAAAATAATTTTGGAAGGCCATATCTCCTGAACTATAAGACGTGAAAAATTCGATTCCAATCGTCCAGAGGTGTTTAACATTAATAGCCTTTTTTTACGCCAAATTCTTGACCTTGAGCCAAAGTAGCTCCACTTTTTGTATTGTATTTTCATTTATATGAAAATACCCATAGCTTTTAGAAAAATTAAAGTTTATTCAAAAATCCCTCTAGGGATTTTTTTCTTGTAGGTCTTAGAATGATCGTGAGGGTTATAATATAAATGGTATTAGAAAAAAAAAACGAAAAGTGAGCCCTTTGAGTTGAAGCCATTCGGGATACACCGGACAGTGTATATACAAAGTGAACTTAAAACATACAAATTGTGAAACAAAATTGCAAAAGGTGGCTTAAAACGATGTATGTTCTGAAAAAAAACATTTCTTTTTAACAAATAGGGAATATTTTTATGTTATGCTTATATTAATTAAAAAGTAGATCAAAAATAGAATCAAAAAATCTTTAGGATTTATTTAACTCTCAATATTTAAAAATATCGGATGAAAACAAAATCAAAGAATCTTCAATTTAAATTTATAATAAAAAAATATCATTTTGTTATTCTTGTAGTTAAATACGATAAAAGATGAGAACTCTATTTTCAAAGATTATTCTTAATCACATTGGACAAAAAATAAATTTTATTCTTCTGAATATATTCATTGATTTTAGAAGACGACCTTTTAGTTCAAGGATATAACGCAAACTGCGAAAAGTCTCTCATTTCATACTAAACTTTTAAAAACACGGAGCACAAAGTTTCATAGAAGAGATCGTAAAAACCAAATGTACACTGTACAAAATATATTTTTCACATTGTCATAGTGAAGAAACACACTTATCATTTCAGTAATGTTTATTTGCTTACAGTTTTGAATGTTGAAATTAACGAAAGTTTTTACTAATGGCTTTGCAAATTAGATATAGTGCTAAAATATTCATTTATTTATAATGCAAATATTAGAGTAAAAAAAAGTTTATAGTCCATTATTTTTAATCGTAACTGGAACAATATTTATAGATAGAATAGAACTGATAAAACATATTTCGTGCATTTGAAAGTTCAGAACTTCAGACACGTTAATTTCTTTTTTTAAAGAAAATTGTCTTATTTTTAACTTTCAAGCAAATATTCAACAAAATGTATTTTATATCGGCGTCTTCAGAGATATTAAAGATTATTTTACTAATTAATTAAGTAAAATTCTTAAATAATTAAAGTATAATCTAACTGTAGTTTGGTATACAAGGTATACTTATTCTAAGAATTTTTTTAATATATTCAAAGAATCTTCCTTGAAAAACCATTATTACATGTATTAAGGGAACTGCTTTCATTCATATGAAGTTTTGAATTAATTCGAATAAGTAATACATGGAAAATCCTTCTGGTCAACATACTTTTAGTTTTTGGGATTGACTTTAAGCGATGGAAAAATATATAGAACGGGTTTTAAGAAATATTAAAGATAAACGAATGTTGATAATTCCTTAATAAGTAATTTTAAATTCAATTCTGCTCTTTAATTAATAGGGGAATAAAATACAAATATTGCCTGTTAGTTTCTTACAAAATTTCCCCGATGAGGATGCCGTTTGGCCTCGAAACATGTTGGATCCTGGTAGTATAACAAGGACGGATAAACAGTAATGAAAGGACGAGGTGGTTTGGTTGCCTCTTTTCTTTTCTACAATGTTATTCAGAAACATATTTTTCTCATTGTAACTCTTTTTGTGCAATTATGCCGCCCAAAATGAATTTCTTGAGAATTTGATTTTAAAAAAGGTTTTTTAAAGAAAATATTTTTTTTAAGCCATACACTCAAAATTTCGATTCTTTGTCAAACCTAACAATTGTAGTTGAATTATACATGAAATTTTCTACAGTGCTAGGACTATTGTCCCAAATGCGTTCTTATTGCTCCAAACGGAGAATGTATACTAACAAATTAATGGGAGTAAACAAAATACACCAAAAACTCTTTCGTCAAATGAAAGCAATTCTGAAACTATTTGATAGTGGTAGTAATTAATTTAGAAAACCATCATTATCCACGAATTGCCTCAGACTGTTTCTATTCCTAAAAAAGAGTATGAGGAAATCGACTCGAGGGAATTCCGTGTGACCTTGACATTCTTGAATGGAATGTGACGTCGTTGAACCCCGGAAGTGAAGAGGGGAAAGAGACAGATGCCAATAAATCAATACAAGAGTGAATTATTTTTTTATTTATTATTAAAAAAAAGTGGTTGGAATCGAGTGGTATGTCAACGATGGCTGACAACCCTGACAGCTCTCCACTCTAAGGGAATACAAAGTCGAGGGTAAGAAAGTCACCTACCGTATGTCCGTCGATCGTCCTGGCATTTTCGATGACACTCGTTAATTTTTCTGTATCATCTAGCAGAACTTTATTTGTATACCTCTTCTCAAATAAAGCCATTGATTATTAGTCCGAATGAGCGCAGGGCCCGTGTGGGGCGAGCTGCGAGTTTCCGTCGCGTAATTTTCGCGCGGCGCCATATATGACGCGCCGTAACTTCATCTCAACATGGATTAACTCAGTTTGCACTATTGTCACTACTCTCCGATTATTATATCACACGCAACACTTGTCAAGTGCAAGACAGTTATCGATAACACTACGACGCACCAAACTCGTTTTGACGATTCTGACAGCCATGACCGCCATGACACCTTCAGCACCACCAATGTACAAACAAAAAATTCATAGTATTTCTAGTTGGGTGGGAAAAATCCAAGATGTCTGCACGCTGAGGGCCAAAGAATAATACCAACCGCACGGGACGAAACTTGATTTTTGTAATCAATTAAACAAAAATTAATTTTTCACTATAAGTTTAATTAAGTTTTAATTTTTAAATTGTTTAATGTGTATTAAATTAAATAATAAAAACAATAATTGTATTTCAACCATTTTATTATTTAATGGAATAGATATTCAAAAATAAAAACTAATATTTGAATAGACTATAATATGTTTGATCAACATTGGTTTGATATACACTTAGGGATCATCCATAAGCTACGTCACCAATTTTGGGCAATCTTTGCCCCTCTCCCCTTTCTTAAAGTACCGCAGCCTTTAAGTAAAACTCGATTTTACGTTTATCCTGATTTTTTGTGTTTATAGCCAGCCAAGTTGTCAATATGCTTCTATTGCCTATGTGGTGCCTGATTGCATTTTATGTGACAGCTTAATCCATATTTTATTAAACTTTTCAACTAAGAAAGGTAAATTGTTAACCAAAAATGGAATAGTTAAACTTTTGATTTAAATACATAATTTTAAATTATAAAAAAGACTAATTTTATACAAAAAAGTCGATTTTTTTAAACTAAATAATTGAAATTTCAAGACAAAATGAGGAATGTTCTATAAAAAATAGTTGAATGATCAAATAAAAACATGAAATTTTGATCAAATAGTTAATTTTCAACTAATCTAAATTAATTGTCAACAAAAAATGGACATTTTTGTCAAAGAGTTACATTTCAAATTAAAGAATAACTATCTTCAACTAGAAATGGAATAGGTAAATTTTCAATTACCATAGTAATGAAAAAAATTGCATTTTCAATGAAATAGTTCAATTTCCAGCCAAAGAGTTGAATTTTTAACTAAAATTTGGAATCGTCAACCAAAAACTTCATTTTGAAGAAAGTAGTTTCACTTCAAAATCTAGTTGTTAAATTTGTTACGAATCAAATTCAAGAATTCTCAACCAAAAACTTAATTTATTAAGAAAGTATTAAATTGTTTTAATTTTTAAGAAAGTAATTCAACTTGAAAACCTAGTTGGTTAATTATTCTTAATTCAATTATGAATTTCAGATTGGGTGGGGAAATCCAACATGTCTGCATGACAAGAGCCACAAAAACATTATTTTTTTAATAAATTAGAAAAAAGAATTATTTTTCATAATAAATGTGTTTAGACGATATTCTTTATTTTCTAAAATCTATTCTATTAAATAATACTATTCTAATAATACTAAAAATAATACGTGGACTTAAGGGCATGTGACAGTGGTGTCAGAACGCAGACATCTCTGACATGCGCAGTACGCTGGGGGCGGTACCTATTTCAGTAGCCAATGGAAAGGTGGCGGGAACTTTTAAATGCGCAAATTTGCACTATTATTTCTCAGCAGAATTAACATAGAGAAAATAAAATGATGATGCTTGATAAGAGAAAAATATTTTATATAACCGATGCGCAAGAGTACTTTTTATTATTTATATGTATTTAACGATAATTTGACTATTGTAAATGCGATACGGCCATGGACATAGGAAACACGGGACTAGGTATGCCATCCTAACTAGGACGAGCCGGGTTGAATCCACGGTAGGGGGGAGAATTCCATGAGTGGGGAGAGCCGCCATCTTACGATGTGCCATTTGATTATGCGCACGAGCATTTTTGCCGACAAATTGTGCATGAAAATATAAACATGTGGGCGCTGCCATGTTTGTCGCGAAACATCAAAAGGTGGCGGACCTCCCCCCTCATTGCATCACCCACGCAATGGCATGCCTTGTCCCTTGTTTCCTATGTCCATGGATACGGCGTATAGATTGTTTTTTGTCTTAGCAGATAACACATTACATATTTTATAGTGGCTGCAGACACAATCTTTAATTAATTTTTCATCCCAAATGTTATTTTATAACAATTATGTATGATTATTTAAACCCTGAGTAATACCCCAAATTTTTTCATCCGCGAAAATTAATTTGAATTTGAATTCTGCTGAAAAGTAATAAATGGCATTTATCCGCGTTTAAGAGTTACCGCCAACTTCCCATTGGCTACTGAAATAGGCACCGCCTCCAGCGTACTGCGCATGCCAGAGATATCCGCGTCCTCACACCACTGGCATGTGATACTTAAAAAATTATCGATTTTACCAGTGTTAGGTTTCCTCGGCTTTTTTCCTACAATAATAAAGATTTTGTCTTAAAATTTTGGGACATGCTAACGAACATGTATGCTAACGGACTCCCCGGACTCTTTTTTTGCGGATTCAATCAAAAAATTTAATTATGCTAAATTTGATGAATGTGTGTAATGCTTAGGAAATTGTATCGATTTTATCACTGCTAGATTCGCTTTTAAAACTTTTAATTTTGATCAATTTCATGTTATATTGTAAGTTTGTTGTGTTACAATTCTCTTCCATAATTATTCTTGAGTGCTACCATGGACATAGGAAAGGGCCTCGGCATGCCATTGCGGGGGTGATGCAATGAGGGTGGAGGTCCGCCACCTTTTGATGTCCCGCGACAAACATGGCAGCGCCCACATGTTTATATTTTTATGCACAGTTTGCCGGCAAAAATGCTCGTGCGCATAATCAAATGGCACATCGTAAGATGGCGGCTCTCCCCACTCATGGAACTCCCCCCCTCCCGTGGATTCAACCCCGCTCTCCCAAGTTAGGATGGCATGTATACTCCCGTGTTTCCTATGTCCATGAGTGCTACCGGCGGCATCGGTACAACAGAGACCTACATTATCGGAATGGCAGAGAGCTGAAAAACGATCCTAACCTCAAAATAGTGCACATGCATACAATTTTTATTTAATACAATATCATTTTTGGTTACTATTCTTCAAAAGGAGTCCGTTATAATATTGTATGGTATCTCTGAATTCAGTTTTTAAACATTTTCATTTTTGTAGAAAAAAATCCGTGGGAACTGAACCCGATTTACTACACGACGAAGTATCAGATGCCCTTACGGGCATATGATACTTACAGTTTCCCCGGCTTTTGTTCGACGAAAATGAAAATGTTTTAAAACTGAATTCGGAGATGTTATAAAATATCATAACGTACTTCCCCGGAATCATTTTTAAGGGATATAATAATAAAAAAATTTATTGTGCTAAATCAAAATTTTATGCATATGTATTATTTTGAGGTTACGTCGTTTTTCATCTCTGCCTTTCCCATAATTTGGAAATTATTTATGAAATAAACTTTTTTGAATTCCTGCAAACAAGGTTAGTTCCGGGAAATTAGTTACTATGTTTATTTGTAAGTCCAAAGTTTTCGGCCAAAAATATTGTGTAGTTTGGAAGTAACGCTCGGATGAATTGTAACACACATAACCTCGAAATATACACGCACGTTGTTAGCAATATCAAACATTTTTTGTTAAAAAAAAAAAAAAACGCAAAAAAAGTGTGTGGGGACGTCCGTTAGCATGTTTGCTATCATTTCCCAGATTTTGAAGGCAAAATATTTCTCATCCTAGGAAAAAAGCCGGACGAATCTAACACTAAAAAAATCGATACTATTTCCTAAGCGCTATGCAAATTAATCACATTTTGCTAAACTAAAACTTTTTTGAATTAACCTACAAAAAAGTGTGTGGGGACGTCCGTTAGCATGTTCGCTATCATTTCCCAAATTTTTAAGACAAAATATTTATTATTCTAGAAAAAAAGCCGGGGGGACCTCAAACTGGTAAAATCGACAATTTTCTAAGTATCACATGCCCTTAATCGGATAGATTTCTTTTTTATAAAAAATTGAATTTTAAATAAAAAATGTGTTTAAGTTGTAAAACAAATGAAGCTTCGTCTCCTACAATTCTTATTATTGTGGCGCTTCGTGCGAAAATAAGTAAGGAAACAAAAAAGTGTCAGTAAGATGGGAATCTGGTCACGTGACGCACTCATAACATGGTCTTAATTTAATTGAAGGTTTTTTTTATAAAAATAAAAAATATAAATTTTAAATAAATAAAAATGTGTCCAAGTTATAAAATAAATGAAGCTTCGTCTCCTACGATTCGTATTCTTGTGGTATTTCGTGCTAAAATAAATTAGAAAATAAAAAAAAGTCTC
This sequence comes from Belonocnema kinseyi, assembly GCF_010883055.1. Taxonomy (NCBI): domain Eukaryota; kingdom Metazoa; phylum Arthropoda; class Insecta; order Hymenoptera; family Cynipidae; genus Belonocnema; species Belonocnema kinseyi. Next base: position 88,797,269 of record NC_046663.1, on the reverse strand, counting down.
GGTAAAGTAGCAATTTCGACACGTGACCCACTCGTCACATGTCCTTAATTGAATAGATTTAAAAAATGTAAATGAAAAATTTTTAATAAAAAAATGTGTCCAAGTTGTAAAACAAATGAACTTTCATCCACTGTAATTGGTGTTATTGCTTGCCCCACGGCATGCAAACATCTTCCCCGCTGAATGAGTCTGAAGTTCCCAACGTTTACAAAAAACGAAAAAAATAACAAAAAATAAAATATTTGAAGTCAAAATGTTTTCATTGTTTATGACAGTATTATGTGCCAAAAGTCCCATCTTAAAGTTTCAGCCCACTAGCATATGTGGAACCAACCCCAAATCAAGCCCTAACTATAATAAAATTCGTTAAAAATACACAATTTCAAAAGGTCAAAATGTTTTTAATGATTATCGCTGCATTTAGTGCCAAAAGTACCACAAAACAGTTTCATCCTTCTAGTGCATGTGGAACACACCCCAAATCAACCCCTGCATACTATAAAATTCGTTAAAAATACAGAATTTTAAAAAATCAAAATGTTTTTAATGATTATCGCTGCATTTAGTGTTGAATGTCCCGCCAAAAAGTTTCATTCTTCTAGTGCATGTGGAACACACCCCAAATCAACCCCTGCACACTATAAAATTCGTTAAAAATACAGAATTTTAAAAAGTAAAAATGTTTTTAATGATTATCGCTGCATTTAGTGCCGAAAGTGCAACTAAAAAGTTTCATCCCTCTAGTGCATGTGGAACACACCCCAAATCAACCCCTGCACACTATAAAATTCTTTAAAAATACAGAATTTAAAAAAGTCAAAATGTTTTTAATGATTATCGCTGCATTTAGTGCCGAAAGTGCAACTAAAAAGTTTCATTCCTCTAGTACATGTGGAACACACCCCAAATCAACCCCTGCACACTAAAAGATTCGTAAAAAATACACAATTTCGAAAAGTCAAAGTGTTTTTAATGATTATCGCTGCATTTAGAGCCAAAAGTACAACAAAAAAGTTTCATCCTTCTAGTGCATGTGGAACACACCCCAAATCAACCCCTGCACACTATAAGATTCGTAAAAAATACACAATTTCGAAAAGTCAAATTGTTTTTAATGTGTTTTTAATAGTGTGCAGAGGTTGATTTGGGGTGTGTTCCAACTGCACTAGGGACATGAAACTTTTTTGTGGTACTTTTGGCTCTAAATTCAGCGACAATCATTAAAAACATTTTGACTTTTCGAAATTGCGTATTTTTAACGAATCTTTTAGTGTGCAGGGGTTGATTTGGGGTGTGTTCCACATGCACTAGAGGGATGAAACTTTTTAGTTGCACTTTCGGCACTAAATGCAGCGATAATCATTAAACAAATTTTTACTTTTTAAAATTCTGTATTTTTAACGAATTTTATAGTGTGCAGGGGTTGATTTGGGGTGTGTTCCACATGCACTAGAGGGATGAAACTTTTTTGTGGTACTTTTGGCTCTAAATGCAGCGATAATCATTAAAAACATTTTGACTTTTTGAAACTGTGTATTTTTAACGAATTTTATTATATTTAGGGGTTGATTTATGGTTGGTTCTACATACGCTAGAGGGCTGAAACTTTAAGATGGGACTTTTGGCACATAATACTGTCATAAACAATGAAAACATTTTGACTTTTCAAATATTTTATTTTTCGTTTTTTTCGTTTTTTGTAAACGTTGGGAACTTCAGACTCATCCAGCTGACGTCACTACATGAAAGAAAAGCTTCAGGTCCTTTAGAAAAACCTTGCCAGTGTTAAAAAACTATACTTGAGAGAAAATGAAATTAATATCTTCGGATTTGACTAGTAATAGAGAAAATTAATATTAAGTGCTTTTGAATATCTGTTAAATAATATTTTTTTTACATCAAGCATTATTATGTTATTTTCCTTATAGTGTTTCTGATCAAAAATAATCAAGTGTTTCTGTATTTAAAAGTGAGCGCTAACTGCTCATTGGCTATTCAAATAGGCACCGCCCTCAGCGTACTGCGCATGCCAGAGATATCTACATTCTGTCATTACTGGTTTTACCTAGTTTTACGAAAGATGTTGTTTTACTGCGGTTTTACTACCTTGCTTTTCGTTAACATCTGATTGGTCGTCTTTAATTCTTAAGTTACATCAGGTTACATAAATCGAAAATCGTGGAACGTGTACTATTTGCGCTAGATCCAAGATAATTCGACCATCTTTATGCAATCTTTTCTACTTTATAGTAGCCGTCCGTTAAAGTGAGTGAAGTAAAGTCAACAAAAGGGGCCCGAAGAGTGTTTAAAATCTCGCTAAGAACAAAGTTCTTTTGATTGTGAAACACGGGAAATTCGCCCGAAATGGTGGTTCCTAAATGGGTCGAAAATTACTGACCTTCGCCGTTAAGGGCTTTAATGTAAATTGTTGATTGTAAAATTGAAACTGTTGTTCAAGGAAAGTTTTTGTGATAAATGTCGGAGCTGTAAAACGTGACATAAAATTATAAATTTGGGCCTTATTTATTAATTCAATATCACGAATCTAAATTATAACCTCAAAAAAGTTCTCGCGAGTCGTGAAACTAAACCCCGCGTGAACTGATACCCGCGAATGAATTGTAAAAGGTCGTTTTCTGTTGAGTGTTTTGAGTTCCTTAAAAATAAATGAAAACAAATGCCTGTAAACTACAATCCATCGACTGTGTAATTATCAGAAAACAATAGAACAAAAAAGCTGGTGATTAGGAACACAATACTGTGTTTTTTTCATTAAATTTTCTCGTTCCAGAACTCAGGTTAGTGAAAAGAAGGAGTGCAATCTAATTTACAATTGCACTCAGAATTATTAAAATTAAGTATGCATTCCTTTTTCTAAACCACTTAACGGCTTTTTCAGTCTCTTTTGTAGGGTCGACCTTGACCTATCTTAACGATTCAATGCTTTGGGCTCAAGTCTCAATTTATTAATTAAATTTTTCAAATAATTTTATGAATATTTTTTGTCAAGTAGGAATAGTTTCCTCAGTATTCTTTTTCCATTTGATTATTCATGACATCGATTTTTCTTTTCGGAACAAGGTTATAAACCTCGTTCTTTTCATCTATTATAAGGGTGTCTGGCTGACGGGGAAACCAGGAAACCAATGGAGATTTGATTAAACTGGGGAAATCCGGCAGTTTTGTTCTTTTATCGAGAAATATATGTTTTCTAATTAGGAATGAAATACTTGACAAGGTGGGCGAAATCTAATATGTTTGCAGGCCGAGGGCCATACATTATTAATTTTTTGGAAGTTACTTTTTTTATTTACTTGGAAAAAATAATTTTTTACAAGTGTATTTGGATATTATTTCTTATAGGGTTTTAAATTTTCATGAAACTATGAAAACGTTTCGAAGTTTCAAATATTTGGGCGGAACATTTTTAATATTAAAAATTATATTAATTATTATATTTTAACAACTAATTAATATTAATATTATACCAATGTTAATAATGCTAATCTTTGTTTGAGCATTCATCTTTTTAGGTTACAAATTTAATTATTTTGTTAAAATGTAACAATTTGTGAAAAATTCAATCATTTTTTCAGAAAACCGCCCTTTTTGTTGAAAAGTCAACTGTTTTGGTTAAAAATCCGTTTTTAAAATTAAATTTAATTTAAAACATATACTTAGAAAAGTCCAATTGTGTAACAAAATTGCACGAGAATGGTCAAAATGAAGTATGTTTAAAAAAGTATGCAATTGTTTGGTTGTATTTTTTATGTATTCAAATTCAACGGTTTCTGATTTGAAAAAAATATTTTTGTGGAAATATCGAATACTTAATTACTTATTACATTTTTTTGTTGAGAATTAATCTTTTCTATTTGAAAATTCAACTGCTTTCTTAAAAATTCTTTCTTTTTTGTAGAAGATTTATAATCTGATTTGAAAATGCAATATCAATTTTGGACGAGACATAAAAACATTCAAGAACAAAAAATTGTTCAGTAAAAAATGTTAACGTCACCGTGATTTTAAAATCGACAATCATTTCCGTTCAATAACGCGATCATAACCTAAAATTGTTCAACAGATTTTAATCCTTTTTGAAGTATGCATGTTGTTGTATTAATGGTACTGTTTTACAGTATAAAGGTCAAACAAAATTGTAAATTTAATGATTCTGAATAATTATATGAAAAATCTTATGATTTAATAAAATTAAAAATACTATTTTTCGACGAAAAACACTAACATAACATAAGAAAAATAGTTCAAAATTTAAAATCTTTCTTGCAATTTAATGATTTCGGTTTTAAATAACGAATTTTCGGTGAAAACCGCTAACATATAATCTAAAATTGTTAGAAAATTATGTTTGATTAAAAGTGCCAGTTTCGAGTATAAACCAACAACAAAACAAATATTTGTGGATTTAATGATTCTGAATTATAATCTGATAAATCTTACCATTTTTAAAAATAAAAAGTGCCAATTTCAAACGAAAAACGCTGCCATAAAATAACAAATCAGTTACAACAAACTTTTATCTTTATTTAAATCTAATTGTTTTTTACTGAAAGTACCGATTTTCAGTGTTCTTTCAAATCTAATTTTCAATTTTATTAAAAATATCAATTTCGGGCGAAAAATACAACATAGTCATAAATTATTAAAAGATTCGAAATCTTTTTTATATTATAATTACTTTTTGCTTGAAAATATAAATATTAATGTCATATCCCAACGTAACCTGAAACCTTTCAAAAATTCTTCTTTAAAATCTAATTATTTTTTTACTAAAAATGCCAATAATTTCCGACGAAAATACTAAACTAATATGTAAGATAACATCAAATTGTTCAGAATTGTAAATATTATTTGACATCTATTGATATTTGTTTAAAATCATCGATTTCCTGTGGAAAACATCAATACATATAACCTGAAATAAATAACCATATAAACTATTCCATGGAAACTATATAATGAGTTTTGTTTTAGAATATGTACTAATTGTTGTTTGAGATTGTAAAATTTATCCTAAAAATGCTAAAAAACTGAAATATGTGAATTCTTTGAAAAATTGTAATATTTGAAATCCATATTAAGTATACTTATTTCCGATGTAAAGCGCTAAGACAACCGAAAGTTGTTGAAAATTGGAAATCTTGACAATGAATTTTGTTTAGAAATGCTAATTTCGAGTGAAAAAAAATCGATTTTGAAAATACTAATTTCCATCGAAAAATACTCACGTAAAAAATGTATAGCATTTTCAATAATTTATCAGGAAATCTTAAAGTTTAAATTTATTCGTCCAATAGTAAAAATCACACATGTTTGTTTAATTCGCATAAGGTTTTCTATGATTTTTTATTCAAAGGAATTATTTGTATATTCAATTTAAAAAATTTTTAATTTCAGATATAAAATAAATCTAAGCAATGAACAGCCAATCAGGTTTTCAAAAACAATAAATGCTAGATTTTCGAGACATAGGTATCAATACATCACTTTTGTAAATGGGATTTTTTAATGTTTTATAGTAGTCGAATGCCCTATCACGCGACATTTAGTAATGTTAAAAATTCATGTCAATTGCGAATACATATTATTAGATTTCAGAAATTACAATTTTTTCCAAAATTTACGTTTTTCGGTTTTGTGATCATTTTTGTATTTTTTTTATGAAAGGTTCATTAGAAACTAAAATGATTAGATTTGAAGGGTTCATTTTTTTATTTTATGTAAAGCTGTTGTTTGACATAAAAAATGGGTACTTTACATATTTTAAACCAAAAATCATTTTAATTTGAACAAGATTTATAATCTTTTAACGACGCAAATTGGTGCTTTTTTTAATAAAAAAATATATTTTAAATAAGATTCTTAAATTTGAATAATTTTCTGTTATGTTATTAATGTTTTTCGCATAAAAGTATTGACATTTTAAATAAAAATGATTAGATTTTGTAGAATATTCACTATTTTTTTACAATTTTAATAAATATTTACAAGCTTAAAGAATTTCGAATTGTGTTCCTATTTTTCGTCGGATATTAAAATATTTATTAAAAAATCATTAGATTTCATAAAATTCAATTATGTTATTTTGACACTTCACATCGAAAATTTGTATTTTCAAACCGAAATCATTATATCAAAATTATATTTAAAATATTTACATTTTGGAACAATTTTAGGTTATGGTAACCATTTTCACCAGGAATGATGGTTATTTTAAACAGAAAGCATTAGTTTTAAAAGAAGATTTTTACAATCTTAAAGAATTGTTTTATATATTTTTTATTGCGTTAATATGTTTTATCCAAAATTGCTATTGTTAATAAAAAATAATAGATTTCTAAGAATACTTAGGAATGACTGGAAAATTCCGTCACTTCAAAATTCCCGCAAAATAAAATTCCCGAATTATAAAATTTCTGAATAATAAAATTCAATAATTAAAAAATTTGCGGCAGAAAATTACTGAATTATAAAATTTCCAAACTAGGAAATTTAAAATAATAATTCTGAAAATATATATTTCTGAATGAAAATTTGTTTTCAGGTATAATTATTTTAAATTCAAACAATAATTTTAGAAACTTTAAATAGTAAAAATATATTTTTTTAAATATTTTATAATTGTATTTTTACGAAATAAATAAAATTTATAAACCAAATTTATTTTTTTAAATTTAGAAATGTCCTAGTTCGGATATTTTATAATTCGACAATTTTCTGTCTTGAATTTTATCATTCAAGAATTTTAAAAATCGGTAATATTATAAACTGTCGGCAATTTTTTAATTCGGTACTATTATAAACTGTTTGGGAATTTTATTGTTCAGGAATTTTCGAATTCGGGAATTTTACAGTGTCGGAAATTTAATTTTTCGGGATATCTCAGTCGTCCCAATAATTATAGTATTAGAATAATTTGATTATGTTCGTAATTTCGCCGGAACTTGGTGTTTTAGAGAGAGAAAAATGCAACAGTTTGATTGTCTATACAACAAAATGATTTATTAATTCTGAAGTTCAAATATTTTACATTAAAAATTGCGATATCATATTCGCAATCGGTACTGCATGTATTTTTAGTTCAAATTTGTCACTTCAATCTGTAGTTGAGGATAAGTTTGATGCGTGTAATTAAATAATTGCCAAATTAAAAATAGACATCTTTAAATTGGCCGCACGAAACAAATTTTGGTCGGGAAAAAAGAAAAAAATTAAAAAATGTTTAATTAATAGACACCCATATTATTTTGAAATTATTTTAAATTTCAGTTTTAAAATTCAACATTTCTAAACGATTTAGAATCATTTCACATTTGATTCAATAGTTTCAAATGGCATTTGTATCTAGCGTAAAAAAAGTATTGAATTATTCCAGGGCTTTTACTGTAAGACGAAGAACTAACGATGAGTTCAGAAAATGTGGAAAATCCTGAAATCTTCTCGAAAGAAATGAAGCCAGCTACAGAAGATAACGAAGAATGCGAATCTCGAGAAATAAGTCACGAGGAAAATGTATCCATGGTCGAATCTTCAGAAAGTAGTTCAGATTCAGATTTTGAGGAACAAGTGACGACCCCTAAGTTCTCTGCAGTGATTTCTTCGAATTCCTTAAATTCTCAAGTAGACGAAAAAGCAACTGAAGCAACGGAAGAAATAGGGGACGATTATGGCTGTGAACACTACAAACGAAAGTCAAAATTTGTGGTGAGTCCTTGATATTTACTCTCTTCGTGCACGGACGTAATAAAATACATCATTTTTGCTTCAGTCTTTGTATTAAAGACATCCGTCCGTTTTACGATCACGCATTTCGACCGTAATAGCTTACAATGTGTACAATGTATAAATTTCGATTATAAAGTACACATCAACTCTCTCTCTCTTCCTTTTCAATCAACTGTGATTCATAAACAGAACTCGAATATTTTTACGACCTCGTAAACACACTGTGTGACTCTTGTCACATTTGTGACAAATGCAAATAATTTCAGATTTAAGCGACAGACTACATTTTCTGAAAGGTTTGAAAAATGCAACAATTTCGTACTAAATTCTTGAAAATAAACAATGTTAAAGTCAGGGAATTTTTGAACTGCCCCAAGTTTAAAAATCATGTCTTCCGATTGTCTTCAAAATTTCAGAGTTTGTCTAAATAATTTTTAAATTCGATACTACTTTAAAATATATTGAATGTTTCAAAGTCAAAGCTGCTTGAATTGTAGAATTTGAAAATTCCTATTGCATTAAAAAAAAATTAAAATTGAATTTATCTAAGATGAAAAATGAATTTTTCATCATTTTTACCTCTCAAAATGTAAAATTTTGAAACTATAAACTCTTAAAATTGAATTATTCGAAAAACTTTTAAAATAAAATAGAAATAACAGAAATCAGACCCCTCGCTTCTATTTAATGTTACGTTATTTGTGCACGCTTTCTTAATAGAATTAATATTCAAGAATTTCAGAGTTGTATTTGCGGGAGAAAAATTATGGATCAATACACTGCCGTGCAAAAGTTTTAGGCCACCTCTTTTTTATGACTGAATAAATTCTCTTAATTTTAATTATACCAGAGCTAAAAAAATTTCTCTTTAAAAGGTTAATTATTTTCGAAATTCTGTATAAAATAAGCCCAGGGTGAAGCCAATTTGTTTATATTTTTTAAGTAGATATTGCAAAAATAGTATAAATTTCAATGTTTTCTTAAATTTTCAATAACTTCCGAAATAGTCAATATTTTTCAATGTTCTTGGTCTCATTTTGAAGCTTTTTTCACCGTATCACAACAGCTTATGAATATAAATCGTAACATTTTTTTTTTAATTGCAAGAACTTGAAGTTGTAACAACAAAGTTGGAACAATTGCAATATTATTTTTGGTACAAACATATTTTTGTAAAATATATGAAACATGTAATCCTGAAGTTTCTATGTAATTTCCTCAAAATATATATTTATTTAACTTTTATTCTGATTTGCGTACAGATAATATGTTTTCAAATTTTTCCAACTTTTTTATTACAACTTCAAGTTCTTGTAATTCGAAAAGAAATTTTTTACAAGTTATTGGTAATGATGTTCTACCATTTCGCCACATGGTGCCGAAAAATGGAACTAGAAATGGTAGGTACAATTTTAAACATGTATTTTAATTTTTGCATGAAAGTGTTTTTACGATTGTTTTGTGAAGTATAAAACAAGGATAAATACTAAAAACAAATATTCATCCGTGAAAAAACGCATTTTTGTGAAATAGGTTTTAAAAAAAGACAATTATTTCATTTGACTTTCAATGCATTTTAAGCTTAAATAAACTTCATATTAATGCATGTAGCAACAAATTTTATCCATTTTATGTCAAGAATACGAATAATAGACGACTGGATTTTAAATACGAATTCTAATCTATCTTTTAGATCAGATTTTTAAATAGTAAATATTTCATGTATAGATTAATAAAAATGTACTTTGAGTTCATTTTTGCTTCAAAATAAGTCCATTTAAGGTTATAATCTTTTAAAAATCGCAATAAAGAGAACAATAATTGTTTTTTCTTTAGAAAAATATTTCTGTCAAAAATTCTGGGTTTTCACTGTATAATATGTAAATTCTATTTAAAACACTTTGTTTCCCATAAAGACTTATTTTTATTATCCAATAAATAGTTTCAACTTCACAAAAAAATGGTTAAAATACTTTTATGCGCAAATTAAAATGCATCTTTATAATCGGGCCTATTCTTTCTAGTTCGAATTTTTGTCGCCAGGTGGCGTATCGCATTTTAACCATTCCCAATGCTCGTAAGCTGTTCTGATACGATGGAAAAAAAGCTTCAAAATGAGCCCAACAACACTGAAAAATGTTTATTATTTCGGAAGTTATTGTAAGTTTAAGAAAACATTGAAATTTACATTATTTTTGCAATATCTACTTAAAAACTGGCCAAATTGGCTTCACCCTGGGCTTATTTTATACAGAATTTCGAAAAGAATCAACTTTTTGAAGAGATTTTTTTTTCTCTTGAATTTGAAGGTCTCGTGTGTAGTCAAAAAACAAAAGGCATCGACATACATAGATTTTCTTTTGAAGAAGGAAAGTTCTTAATTTTGCTTGACCTTACTGAAAATTAAGCTTTCATCATTCAAAGTAGTGCAAAAGCTTTCCATTGAAATACTAATCAAGCTACTATAGACATAAATATTAGAGGTGGCCGCTAGACTGGGAAATGACCGGGAATTTTCTGAGACCGGGAAAAACCAGGAAATGACAGTGAATTTATTTTTTGACCTGAAATTTCACAAATTTTAAAAGGAAAATCTGCCCAAGTTCGATTTTAACCATTTTTTAAATAATTAGTTGAATTTTTATCTTCTTCAAGTATCATACCATTCAGTTTATAATGCGTAATTCGAAAATTTTTTACTTAACCAAATTTTCCATTTCATATTTTTATTTTTAAACCTACAATTAAAAATTAAAAGCGTTTGACATTGAAAATTTTTGATAAAGAATGTTACTTTATTAACTGTAAATATAAAATAATTATTTATTTTAAAAATTACAGTGTACTTAAGTATTAAAAAGATAAATATAATTGATTGGTTTGGGTGATTCTAAATCCATTCATAATTTAAGAACTTCCAGAGTTCAGCATTAAAAATTCAACTGGTTCAATTCAAAAGCCTCAGTCGTAAAAAATGTGAATAATTTCGACCTGAATTATTTAAAATAGATATCATTGAAATTTGAAGGAGCTTTTATACTTTGAACTTAATGATTGTAGTAGTTCTATTTAAAAAATAATTCATTTGTAAGTGGGATCCACTGGAATCGTTGAATTTCGATGTATAAATAACAATTGAACACTTATAATTTGTAGAACCATTCGAGTAATGTTTAGAGATATTTAGAGGTTTTGAAAATGTTCAAAATTAATGTAAAACTTCAGATGATTTCAAATAATGTAAACGAAGTGGGTGTTCTAAGAGAATTCGGCTATCCGTACCGAAATTCTGGTGCAAATAGTCATGGCCTAAATTTAAAAAAAAATGTCAATTTTCGCGAGTTTTTAACAAAAAATGCATAAGCTTTAATAGTTGTGAAAGGCTTCAAAAGAATAAAAACATTTTCTCTAGATTGCCAAAAAAATTGGAAATTATTTTGTTGGGAAAATTTATATGAAATTCGAATTATTTTAAAAGAGATTTAGAAGTTTTTAAACACTTCCAATAATAATTTTAAATTCTAAAAAAATGTAAACATCATATATATTTTTTAAGGCTGAAATGATTTTTTTTATTTTTTTTAAGGTTATCTAAACTATTTAAAATAAAAATAAATTAACTCATTCCCTACTACCAGGGTGGATATCTCGGAGAGTATGGCCGACAAAGAAAAATTCAATACCATGATTTTTTATGAATACTTTATGCGCAAGTTTCCTGCAAAATTCATTTCTTCCCGATATATTCGCATAACTGCATAACTATTGTCCTTCCCACAATGTCGACCAACATTTTTATTGGAAAAAAGTCAAGCTTTGGTTTAAGAGAACTTTTAAAAAATTGAAAGTAGCTGAAGATTATAAAATGTTGAATAAACATTTAAAAGCATAGTTTGTTTATAAAAATTGAGGGATCAATAGAATTTAATTTAGATTTCATAGAATTTACGGGCACGAAAAATCTTGAGAAATCTCTTTTAAAAAATTCAATTCGCATTTGTAGAATAGCAGTTATGACAAGCAAGTCTTAGAAACGTATACTTTTTTTGTTTACTAATTTTCTCGGTTGAGAATTCGTCTTGTTGTTAAAAATTCTATTTTTTGGTTGCAAATTCAACTGTTTTTTTGAAAATTCTTCTTTTTCGCTTAAAAATTAACTTTTTATTTTGAAAAATCATATTTTCGGTTTCATAATTTTATTGTTTTATAGAAATTTCGCCTTTTTGGGCGAATTCAACTGTTTATGCTTCAAAACTAAAATAGTTTTTGGTTGAAGTATCAACTATTACATTTTTTGTTAAGAATTCATGTTTTTTAGTTGAAAATTAATATTTTTTATTTGGAAATTCAACTTCTTAGTTGAAAGTGGAACTAATTTGTTAAAAATGCATTTTTTGGTTGATAATTAATTTTTTTAGTTCAATACGCTCCTTTCTTTTACTCAAACTTGAATTTAATTATTGCATTTTTTCAGTGGAAAATTTAGTTATTCCATGTTGGGTTGAAAATTTATCCCTTTACGGCCATTCCAAAATAAGATAAACCAAAATGTTAAAATAAAAATGTAACTTTAAACTAAATAGTTGAAAGTTCAACTGTTAGGTTAAAAATTAATTAATTTTGCTGAAAATTCGCCTTTTCTGGTAGGATATTTATATTTTGTTGAAAAATCTTTTTTTTTATTATTAAAAATAACTTTTTAGCTGAAAATTTGACTATTCTATTTTTGATTAAAGGTGTACATTTTTTACTTGAAAATTCAACTATTTGGTTAGAAATGCATTTTTTTTTGTTAAAAATTAATTTTTTTATGCTGTAATTTAATTATTTAATGTTTTATTGAAAATCAATGTTATTAAGTTGAAAATTCTACTACTATTTGGTTGAAAATTAATGTTTTTGCTGGAAATTCGTTTTTTATGGTAGAATATTAATCTTGGCGAATAATTCTTCTTTTTGGAATAAAATTTATTTCTTGTAGTGAAAACTGAAATGTTTGGTTGAAAATTCATTTTTTGTTGTTATAAATGATAGTTTTTATTGGAAATTCAACTGTTTTATTTTTGGTTTGCAAATGTTGTATTTTTTAATTGAAAATGCATCCTTTTGGTTTAAAATTCAGCCATTTGGTTAAAAATGCTTTGTTTACTGTACAAAATTAATTTTTTCAAATGGAAATATTGCGATTCTATGTTTTATTTTTCATGTGTTATAAAGTTTTATAGGAAAATCGTCTTTTTGTTTTCAAAATTCAACATTCAGGATGAATTTTTTTCTTCATTGACTAAAAAATCTTTCTTGGTTGAAAATTCAACTATTTATTTTTTAAATTTCAATCATCCTGTGAAATTGAATCTTTTTTGCTTAAGAATTCAATTGTAGTATGGAATATTCGTCTTTTTTATGAATTCAATTGTTTTTAATATAAATAAAAATATTGTTTGGTTGAAATATAAAATATTACATTTTTCGTTCAGAATTCATCTTTTTTTTTAATTCATCTCTTTGTTGGGAAATTTCACTATTTCATCGAAAGTTCCTTTGTATTTGGTTGAAAATTAATTGTTTAAACTAAAAATTTAATTTTTCCATTTTTGTTTTTAATTTATCTTTTTATGTTGAAATCTCAATTATGTGTTTGAAAATTCATCTTTTTGGGTAGAAAATTAATCTTCTTGGTTACAAATTTATTTATAATGTCAGCGAATTTCGAAATTGGGATTTTATAACACCCCTGAACATTTTAAACTTAAACTTTAGTCATTTATTTACTTCTAAATAAAAAATTGGACAATCGTACGTTATCCTGTAAGTTTAAAATTTCATAATGTTGTTGATGTTTAAATGTTTAACATTCTATGTGTGCGTGATCCGTGCTGTAAAAATAGTTTAAATAAGAGATTTTACCTGTAGAGAAACGTATTCGAGATCCTCAGATCGTACAGAATTTCGCAAGAATATAGCATGCAATAAAAAAGGCACGTACGAACCACGTGTCTTATGTCAGCAGAAAGTAGTTGATATTTCAATTAATTGATTAACTCTAAAATTATTATCATGAAATTAATTGACTGAATAATCCAATACATAATTATAAGATAGGTAAAGTTTAATTGACATAGAAACAATATTTTGTGAACGAATTTTTGGATTGCTATCATTTTGGGTTGAAAATAATCTTTGACATTTGATTTCTTCATCTTTTCCGTATGGTGGGCTTCTCATTTAGCTTTTATGATATAATTAAAGAGGACTTAGGTGCCAAAGAAGGAATAAATCAAATTTTAAGTCTTCCTTGGAGCCTTTAAACTAATTTTTTTAATTAAAAGGACTTTTTATTCTAATTATTTTTCAATTTTAAGGTTGGCAAATTGTAAGCTTTTAAATTAAAATCTGATTTTTCTAATTTCGAACGGTTTATAATTTTTTAATTGCATTGGCAAATTTAAAAGCTCATAAAGTAGTAGTAAATCTCGAAATTTAATTTCTAATTAATCAGAAAACTTTCAAAATAAACCTTAATAAAATTAAAGCTTGCTTTTAAATTAGATCGAATTTGATTTCGAATATAATTTATTATTTGTAAATTCAAATTATTCAATTTCACAAAACTAAAGTTTATGAATTTCTGATGACATCGTATATGTAATAAAATATGAATACATGTGTAAAACAATATTCGTAAAAACTGGCTTAATATATTGGAAAAAATCAACGTAACTTTTTACACGTCCCTCGAAATTTCGAGACTTTCAATAAAAATCTTTATTTTATCAAAAAATTGTTAGTTTTAATTTCAACAGAAGCGCATAATAAAGCGTCACTAATGGTAAAAAATATTTATCGAGTAATAAAAGTGAATATATTAAATTTCACGTACAGACTGTAGTTACCCCTTTTTTTAAAGAATCCCTTTTTCTATTCCGATTTCAAGAAACTTCCCCTGTATCTCGATTTGTTGCTTTAAGGGCATGTGACACAGCTAAATACCTATATTACCGACCACAGTTTTTCAGTTCACTGAATGTTTTTTTGAACCTGAGAACTTTTTTTGTAAATAAA
>NC_046663.1:88747654-88782361 GCF_010883055.1 Belonocnema kinseyi | reverse complement strand
TTTTACTTACAAAAAAAGTTCTTAGGTTCAAAAAAACATTCAGTGAACTGAAAAACTGTGATCGGTAATATAGGTATTTAGCTGTGTCACATGCCCTTAATGCGAAATGAATATAAGAAAATCCGACTATTTATGATTGAAAGCTAATTCTTTTTTATTAAAATTTCAACTTTTTTGTTACAAATTCATAAATTCGTTTGTTTGGATAGGAAATTCATCTTTTATGATAAAAAAGTCATATTTTTAGTTGTAAATTCACGTTTCTCAGTCTAAAATGAACTTTTTTTTAAAATGCAACTGTACTTTAAAAAAAAAAAATTTTTGCTTAAAAATGAAACTATTTTATTGAAAATGTTATTCTTTTTATTGAAAGTTCTACATTTCATTTGAAAATTCAACTATTTGGTTGAAAATGCAACTGTTTTTGGTTGTAGTTGAATGTCTTTCTTTTCTTGAAATACGACAAATTGGTCGAATATTCAAATATTTCATTAAAAATGTAATGTTTTATTAAAACATCAACTATTTTCTAAACTATTCAACTTTTTAACTTGAAAACTCAACTTTTTTGTTTAAAAATCGTGTTTGGGATGAAAATAAATCTCTTTTGTTTTAAAACTCAATTATTATGTACAAAGTTTGCCTCTTTTTATTGAACGTTCTAATCTTTGACGTGAACATTTTACTTTTGATTGAAAATGCAACCTTTTGTTGGTTGAAGCTTAATTTTTGTTTTTTGAAAATTAGACCATTTGGTTAAGTATGCTATTGGGTTAAAAAATCAATTACTTGAGTAAAAAGTCAACTATTTTCTACATGATAGAAAATGCATCTCTTTTGGTTGAAAATTCAAATACTTTGTTGAAAATGCAATATTGTATTTCGACTTGATTATCATAGAGTTTGAAGCAGTTCATATTTAATTAAATATGATACCTATATATTAATTTGATTTAAATTAATTTAATCTCCTATTTTTGTGAAAAATCACCCTGATTTATCCTTTTTCAAGATTAGTTTGGGCTGTGAAGTTATTAGTTATCAGCAACGTTTTTATACGTTAAAAATTCATCTGTTTAGGTTAGCAATTCTAATATTTGGTTGAATTATTATATATTATATGAAATATTTGGTCTTTCTTAAAATATATTTTTGTTGTTGTTGAAGATTCGTTTTTTTTGTTGTTGTTAAATATTAATTTTCTAACTGAAAATTTAACTACTATTTTGTTGAACATTCAACAGATGAACTGGTTTGTAGAAAATTCATATTTTTCGCTTAAAAATACAACTTTTAGGTAGAAAATTCATCGGTTTAGTACCAAATTAAACCGCTTTATAGAAAATTCTTTTTTTTTCTTACGTGCGTTGGAACTAGAACCCAGCCTCAACATTGGATTTTCTTATTGCACTTCATAAATACTAGAATTACATCTTGTTTTAGATTATCAGAACCTATTCATATTTTAAATAAAATCTGTATTTGACATAAAAATGAATAAATATTTGTTTCAAAATAAGGATGGGCCCTAATTATCTAAAGAAAAGTTTCATTTCCAGCATTTATGGAGTAAAATGGGGCATTAGTATTTTAAGATTGGGTCTCGGTTTCAACGCGATTAAATAAAAATTCAACTACCCAATTTTTCGTTAAAAATTGATCTCTTTTTAGTTTAAAAAATACACTATATAGTTTAAAAATGTTTAAACAAGCATCAAGTCCATATTTCAAACTATTTAGTTGTGAGTATATATTCATATTCATATTCTGGGGATAAAAATTCAATTGGTTTGTAGAATTTTCGTTTTTTTTTTCTCTTGGAAATTCAACACTTTGGTAGAAAATTAATTCTCTTAACCCCTTCGTTGGCAGAGAGAATTCGACAAATGTGTCCAAAATAACAGGAAAATTTGTTATCCTAAAAATTTGTATCCTGGGGTTTTTGGGGTCGCTGAATCCGAATATCAAGTCAAAATTTGGCCATCCAAAATGGCGGATCCAATATGGCGAACAAAAATACAAAAAACGCCTCAACTTGGATAAATCTTGGTACTTATGGGCTTCTGGGTTCGCTGAACCCGAAAGTGAAGTACACATTATAAAGCCGTACCAAAATATCCGCCATTTAAAATTTTCGACTTTTGACTTTAAATTCTAATTCAGCGACCCCAAAAACCCGTAAGTACAGAGATTGATCCAAATTGAGCTGTTTTTTTTTTGTATTTTCGTCCACCATATTGGATCCGCCATTTTGAATTTTTTATTTTTGTCTTCAGATTCGGATTCAGCAACCCCCAAAACCCCCGAGTAAGACTTGAATGCAAAATTGGAGCAAGTTAAATAGGAGAAAAGAAGATTGACGCATTTTCCGTAAATGCCAATGAAGGGGTTAAATAAAAATTTTACTACACCATTCTGGGTTAATAATTTATATTCTTGCTTTTGAAAATTTCGCTAGTTGTTGAAAATGGTTTGAAACTAGGATATCACATTCATTGTTCAAACTATTTCATTCAAAACTTATGTAATTTGATGAAAATTGATCTGTATCAGTATACCATAAAGATAAATTTCTTACCAAGAAGGACTTTTCTACCATAAAAGTGGAATTTTCAAACCAAAAATCCCGATTTTAACGAAATAGTTAAATTTTGAACCAAATAATTGAATTTGCAGCATACAAAGATGGATTTTCAGTCAAACGTTCAAATTTCCAAACAAAGAAGATTAAAATTCAATCAAATATTTGAATTTTCAAGGCAAAAAGAACAATTTTTTAGAAGACTGTTCAATTCTCATAAAAAAAGTTAATTTTTAACCAAGAAAGATAACTTCTCTACTATAAATGACGAATTTTCAACAAAAGTTTAAAGATTTTAAGTTTAAAAGTCGAATGTTTTAGAAAGCAAGATGAATTTTTAGCCAAGTGTATGTGAATTTTTAACCAAGTGTATGTATTTTCAATCAAATAGTTGAATTTTCAACAAGCAAGATTAATTTTCTACCCAAGAAGACGAGTTTTCAAAAAAATACAAGAATTTTGTACAAAATAGTTGAAGTTTTTACTAAAACATTATACAGGATGAAGTTTCAGCTGAAAATGGAATAGCTAAATTTTCAGATACAAAAATAATTTTCAAACCAAAACAAAATGAATTTTCAATGAAAAAGATGAATTTTCAACAGAGCAGATATACGTTTCACTAATAAGACGAATCGTCAACAAATAACATATATTTTTAACAAAATTATTAAGTTTTAAAGCCTTTTTAAAAGTTTAATTTCCAACCCAAAAATTATATTTTTTCAAACTAAAAAGTCGAATTTTCAAGCCAAAAATCTGAATTTGCTACAAAACCGTAGAATTTTTAACGTAAAAGTTAATTTCAAAACAAATATTTGGATTTTGATCTATAATTATAAATCCTTAATTAAAAATTTTTTTTTTTTACAAAGTAGTTCAACTTCAAATAATATTAACCGATTTTTCAACCAAAAAATATGAATTCTTAATGAAGTTTGTAACGGTTGATATATCAACCAAATAATTGAATTTTAAACCAAAAAGTATAATTTTTCAATCAAGAGTATTAAATTTCTACTAAGAAAGACGAATTTTCATAAAAATGTCTAAATTTTCAACCAAACAGTGAAACTTTCAACTAAAAAAAGATAAATATTTATTAAAAAATGGAATAGATTAATTTACATTTTCAACTAAACGTGAAGCGCATTTTCATGAAATTAATTACATTTTAAACCATGGAGATAAACTTTGAACTAACAAAAATTAATTTCCAACAAAAAAATTGAAAATTGAACTTTTGATCAAAATTATGATTTTTTAACATTTCAGTTGCATTTTCAACAAAGTAATTAAATTTTCAACCAAAGTTTGAGTTTAAAATATTATCTAAGTTTGCAACATTATTTCCAATTGTACCCTTTATGGAAAGTACCGCCAAGCCACTTTTTCTTTCAGGAACTACACCACTGATTATTATATTGGGAGTTGAGTGTAATTGCCTAAAATGAGTCAGGCGTTTAGAAGAATGGTCGAGTATTCTTCAGAGCGCCGGCAGTCGGCCGAAAAGGCTACGACGTAATAAAATGTACTTCCTAATTGTTTTTCAGACTCCTTGCTGTAATAAAGTATACACATGCCGATTCTGCCACGACGAGCAGGAAACTCACACAGTCAAGAGAAAAGAGGTGACTGAATTAATTTGCGTTCTGTGCGATACTCGTCAACCTGTGCAAGCTACTTGCCAAAAATGCCATTGTCGGTTTGGCAAATATACCTGTCTTGAGTGCAACCTGTTTGACGACGTGGATAAGAATCAATACCACTGCGATGGATGTGGCATATGTAGGCTCGGTGGTCGGGACAAATTTTTCCATTGTGCCAAGTGCAACATGTGTTTACCTGTGGAACTCCAAAATGGTCACACGGTTCGTATACAATATACTCTAACTCTAACAGAGGGTGTCTACTCGCCCGGGAAACCTGGAATTCTTAAGGAATTTTTATATATCTTGAAAAACCTGGAAATGTCAGGGAATTTTTTTAAAGTCAGGGAATATTATTGAGAGTGTGCTTAATTTTTCTTTAAATTATAATATAAAATTAATTAACAATGTTTCTTTATTTGAAAGAGTAGCTTTATATTACTAGATATCTTTTTTCATTGAACATTCATCTATCTTGTTAAAAATTCGTCCTTTTTGTTTAAATCCTTTTTCACTCAAAAAAAATTAATTTCTAAATATTTCAAGAATTATTATTATTGAATAATTTAAGATTTTCAAAAGATTAATCAATATATAAAAAAATCTGCAAGCTTTTGAAGCAGTTTTTGTAATTTTTAAAGATTTTTCTTAATTTTAGGAATATTTCATTTTAGTTCAAGAGATGGCTGAAAGTTCATATATTTTGATAGAAATTACATACTTTATGGTTAAAAATTCATCTTTTTGATTTAAAATTGAACAATTTTGTTGAAAATGCATATTTTTATTGAAAATTAATCTTTGTAACTGAAAATTTAACGACTCCATTTTTTGTTCAACTTTTATACTTTTTTTATTGAAAATTCATCTATTTTGTTGAAAATTTGTTTATATTTTTATTGAAAATTAATCTTTTCATCTGAAAATTTAACTACTCAATTTTCCGTTGAAATTTTATATTGATTTTGTTATAGCATTAGCCTTAATTTTGCTTAAAAGAATATATTTTCCTATGCAATAACTTTTAGACGCATAAAGAGAAAATAAATTCTTTATTTGTTATTTAAATTCATGGACTTTAGGGACAATTTCAAGAAATTAATAATTATGTTTTTAGTAATGATTTTAAATTATTTGAGGGTGAAGAAATATTTGTGAATATTTTGTGATATAATTTGTCATAGTTTTCTAAATTAAACATATTTTTCCTCATTATTATTATTATTAAATTATGAAATGACTTATCCTTTATTAAAGTTAATTTCACAAACGAAAAAACAGTTATTGTATTTTGCACCTGAATAGTTCTACTTTTAAGCAATGTCCTCTTATAATTTAGGGTTTTTTGAAACTTCAAATATAATCGGTTAGTAAACCAATTTATGAAGAGAAACTTCCTTTATAATTTTTTTTATATAGTCAATTATTTTACAAAAAATCAACATTTACGTTGAAAAATGAGGAAAAATAAAATTGTGCTTATATTGGTTGAAGTATTGATTCCACATAAAAAAGTTTGTAAGAAAAGTTGAACTACTTTTAGAGGAGCATTTTTTTCTAATATAATATTTTTTTTAAGTGATCAATTTCGAGAAAACAAACATTAAAGGACACAAATTCTGAGCAAGAACACAAAAGTTATTTTTCTTTGTATGAAGCAATTTTATTAACAAAT
Source organism: Belonocnema kinseyi (assembly GCF_010883055.1). Lineage (NCBI taxonomy): Eukaryota > Metazoa > Arthropoda > Insecta > Hymenoptera > Cynipidae > Belonocnema > Belonocnema kinseyi. The sequence continues at coordinate 88,776,456 of NC_046663.1, read as the reverse complement.
TGTAAGGTTTCTAATGGTCGCAGAGACTTTTAATAAAGCTGAATAATTGTCATACAAATTAAATAATATAATGACATTACTTTAATATTTCTTTTATTTATAATTTCTTTATTAGAATGTTTATTAGTTTATTAGTTTATTAGTTTATTAGTAGTTATTTATTTTTTTGGTTAATTATTACAAATCACTGCGACTATTATATACTGAAAACGAAACGTTGCTCATTATTGTCTGTAACGCAAAGTTATTACTTTATGTAAAACTAACTTATGCTAATGTTTTAAATAAAGTTTTACATTATTTATGTAAAAAATTATAAAGTATATGATTAAAAATCGTTAAAGATGTTGCATTTCAAAGTATATTCATACAAACTGAGCATTTAATTGTTAAATATAAACATTTGAATAACATTTTCTGCATGAAAGTTGAAGTAGACCCGAAAAGGATGATCTTTTATTTTAAAAGTTGATAAAATTGCTTGCCACAAAGAAACACATCTTTTTATCCTGGCTTTGAATTTTTATTTCTTTAATCCATGTTTTTACGGAATTGTACACTTTTATTAAAAATGTGAAAAAATGAATCAAAAAATGATACTGGAAATTTCTTTTCGTACATTTGTTTACTGGCCGACGCTATATTTCAACTTTTAAAAAATCCAAAATTATTTGAGGATTAATTAAAAAATAAATAAAATGCGAATATATCGGACCCCCCCCCTCCTTATTTTCTGGACAGGGGACTTACTTTTTCGTAATCTGCAAAACATTTTTTGCAATATGAAGTAAAAACATCCTGCGGACCTAGATCGGAACACAAAATTAAAGAAAATTCAAAACAATATCTTTATTAACATTACTAAAATGTTTGTAAATATTTACACCTTTTGAAAAATTTAGGACTTTTTTGCACCAAGTATGACCCTAGGACAGAATTCTACCAATATATCCTAGCAATTTTGTAAAATACTTTTGAGACTTACCTTTAAAATGAGCTCAAGAACTTAAAAAATATAAATTGTTTCCAAAGTTTTCCAATTTTTTGAGAGCGTCTCCGTTTGACGATTTTTTGCAATATCTTGTTATAAAATTTACATTTTTTCATCCTTCGGTTCCTGTTTTGTATCCCATGTGGGCTGTGAGGCAACCCACCCGGGAGAACCGAAAGAAAGTTGCACTAGCAGAAAACCCGGATAAAGCCGGTATATTTCACGTATATCACAATTCGTGCGTTTTCTCAGCTTTTAACGTTTCCAATTAGAAATCATATTATTTCCAAAGTGCTTAGAATAATTAAACTTTAAATATTCATAATATTTGTGGAAATATTTAAAATTTTGAAATTTTGAACGGTAAAAATGACAGTGATTTTTTGTTGACTGAAGTCATATTTTTTAGTAAAAAAATCTATCCAGTCGTTTTTAATGTCAATTAATACTACATAATATGACACTTATTAATGTGATATTTATTGTAATTAAAAATCAGGTAAATTTAATTTAAAACTATAGTTTTGAATGCACCATTCTAAAAATGTTTAATTTTTGGCGCCTTAGAACTAAAGTTTTTTCTGAAATTATTTTTTAGATTAATTTTTGGAGATTTAGAATTTTAAATTTCATATATTGTTGTTTAAAATTCAAATATTGAAAATGTTCGGACAATACCGATTAACGCTTTAAAATTTTTGAAAATTTCATGGTAAAAGCCTTGATACTCAGTTTTGAATTTAATTATATGATGTCCAAGTATAAAGCAATTTCGAGTTAAAAAGCTTGAAATTGTACAATTTATAAAATTGGAATCATATTGCAGTAATATCTTAAAATCTTGCGATTTTTAATTGAAGATTTAACCAAATAAATAATTTCAAATTGAAACATATTTTATTAGAAAACATCAAGAATTAATAATAATTCTAAAGGAAAAATTGAATTTAAAAGATTAAAAATTAAGTTTAAAATAAAAAAAGATAAGAATTAAACTGTCTGAAATTGATACTTCAGTAATTGAATAATTTCGGTTTTTTTAAATGGTTACAATTTTAGAGTTCTGAATTTTCATGTTGGACCCTACATTTTTAATTATTCCCTTTCGTTGATTTTAATTTTCCAATTAAAACTGAATTGGATGAATTTTGGAAATTATAATTACCAATTAAAAAAATAATGATTATCATAAGATTTAAATTTATTTCAAATAATTGAAATTTTAAAGGTTTTGAATATAAACATGTTCTAATATCACAATTTTTTGTGATTAACTTTTTTTTAGTTTTAAATTAAATTCGCATTCATTTAATTTTTAACGTTCCAGAGTAGAAATTTTGTTATTTTCAATGTTTCACATTTAAAATTACTATTTATTTTTAAAGTTTTTTTTCGAATAATTCAATTCATTTTTTGATCATAGACAAATTTGTCTAATCAACTTTAATGTTGAATTCTATTTTTTTTATGTAATAACAATGCAAAATTCTAGAATTTCAGAAGCTTTGTCTTTGAAATATTCAATTTACTTTCCAACTTCAAATTGTGAAATTTTAATTGCTTTGAATTTAAAATTATTGAAATTCAAAATGGTTTAATTATTTCATTTTGAACGCTTTTAATTATAAAAAATTTTACCTGGAATTATTGAATTAAGTTATTCTTTATTTCAAAATAAAATTGTTTAATGTTTATGTATTGTTTCAACCAAATTTAAAACATAATATTTAAAAATTGGTTTAACCCTCAAATGGTACACTCCAACCCACCATACGTAAACGGTACACTGGTGCAAATGGGTTGGTTTGCAATGTTAATATTAATTATTTAATATATTGAACATATAATAAACAACTAGCATATATCATACATATTTAATATATATATTTAATATATGTGGGGATAATCCGCTGCAGCTGCGTTTGCGTAAATGCTAACAAAATGAAAAAAACTTCGGGTGCGAATTCGCACCAGTGTACCATTTGAGGGTTAATAATTGATTTTAGAATTTTTTATATGAGTCAGTCAATATCTTTCTTATAAAAAGGCTTGCGGATGTTTATTGCCTTCCTCAATTGATCATATATGTAAAAAAAACTTTGTCTTTCACAGAAAGAGTACATTTTTCTCGAAACAAAGAGAAATCACGAATATGTATCGGCAGAAGAGGGTGATAGCCGGGAACGAAAATTTGAAAAAGTAGTGGCCACCCTGACAAAAATCCTTATTTAGAAAACCCGTGTCGTATAGTGATTTTTAACGCTTTTTCTTTTCCTAATGAATTTTTTCAGTGTGTGGAGAACGTTTCCCACTCGAATTGTCCCGTTTGTCTAGAAGATATTCACACAAGTCGCATTCCTTGCCATATACCCACATGTGGGCATTTGCTTCATCGTCCTTGTTTCGAGGACTTGCTACATTCTGGACATTACGCTTGTCCAACTTGTCAAACTTCTCTCCTTGATATGACGGACCTCTGGCGATTTTTGGACAGCGAAGTGACCCTTACACCCATGCCACCCGAGTACGAAGACGTAAAAGTCGAAATTCTTTGCAAAGACTGCCACGAGGTAAGTTTTCTCGACCTTCATTATATCCTTCAAAATAGTGTGCAAAATCAATTTTAGCAGACACCTTTATCACCAGGGCTCCAAATCGTGTGCCTTTTTCGACTATTTTCGATTTTTTTTAAATGCGACTTAATGACTTTTTTCTGTTTTTCTCAGAAGTTCACTGTACTTAATTTCATTTTTAATCACAATGAACATTTTAAAATTGAAATCCGAAACTTGAGAAAAAATTGTACCATTTTAAGTGAAAACATTAACAATTGAATAATTACTTTTAAAAGCTTTATATTTTGAAAATTTGTCATTAACGTTTGAGATTGAACAATTTCGTGAATCCAATTATTTTTAATTTAAAGTTCATTCTTTTTGGATTAAAAATCGACTATTTAGTTGAAAATTTAAATATTTTGTTGATAATTAATCTATTTTATCGAAAGTTTAACTGTGTTTTACCTTTTTAGAATAAATATTCAACTTTGTATTTGGTAACAAAATCGTTTTTTTTGGCTTTGTTGAAAATTCATTCTTTTTGGTTGAATTCCATTATTTTTTATTAAAAATTAAATCTTGTTTGATTGAAATATTAACTAAATCATGTTTTGTTTCGAATTCATCTGTTTCGAATGAAGATTTAATTACTTGTTTGACCGTTACTCTTTTGTTAAAAATTCATTTTTTTTAAAGATTAATCATTTTGATTGAAAATTTATCTCACTTGTTAGGAATGCGTTCTTTTGTTTGGGTGAAAATGTATTTTTTCACCGAAAATTTAACTAATCCAGTTGCACCTTAAACTATTTTATTGAAAATTTGTTTGTTGTTGAAATTGAATTTCTTACTGAAAATATAGCTAATATTTGGTTGAAAAATTATCGTTAGTTGAAAATTTTGACTTTTTTGGTAGAAATCAATCTTCTAAGTTGAAAATTTATCTTTTTGTTGTAAATTTAATGATTTTAGGTGCAAAATCATGTTTTTTGTTTCAAATTCATCTACTTCAGTTTGCAGATTTATCATTTTATTTGTTGTATGTCAATATATCGGTTTAATTTAAATTTCATGTATTTTCTATAAAATTCGTCTTCTTTGGTAAAAATGATTCTTCTTTTCTATTTTTGTTTGAAACTTGATCTATTTTAGTTTTAAATACAACAGTTTGGTTGCAAATTTGTCTGTTTGTATTTTATAATGCAAATTTTTCGTTGGACATTCATCTTAACTTAACTGTTTGGTTAAAAATGGGTATTTTTGAGTTGATAATTCTGCTTTTTTGTTCAAAATCCATATATTTTTTTGAAAAATCGTCTTTCTCGCTAATAAATTAATCTTCCTGTTTTAAAATTAATCGTCTTGTTTGAAAATCCAAGTGTTGCCTCAAAATTCAAGTATTGCAATTAAATATTGATAATTTTAGTAAAGTAAATCTGTTTTTTGTTTAATTAATTTTTTAAAATGAAAATGAACTATTCTATTTTTGGTTGGAAACTGATCTTTTTTTTGTTCAAAATTCAGCTATTTGTTTGAAAATTGATCTTTTCCCGTTGAAAATTCAACTCTTTAAGAATTAATGCTTTTTATCGTCCTTTTTGGTGGAAAATTAATCCTTTTGGTTGAAAATAAAACTATTTGGTTAAAGATTCATCTTTTTTGAAAATCCACATTTGCATTTGAAAAATTAGGAATTTCAAACGTTTTAAATTGAATTTAATACAGTAACCACATTATTTGAACTAAATATACACTGCATTTTGAGTATAAGTTAATAAAATTAAAATGTGTTTGAATTTTTATTCAAATTCACGGACTTTAGAGAAAAATCCAAGGAGTTATTAATTTTTTAGCATTATTTAATTATTTGTTTATTTTATCATACTAAAATATTTAAGAATATCTTGTAATGTTAATTAAATTCTAGAAACTAAAAAGAGCATTATTTTTAATAAACTCGCAAAAAATTATGTCTGGAAAAAACCAGAAATTGTCCAGGAGTTTTTTTCCCATTTAGTTGAAAATTCATTTATTTTGTCAAAAAGTCTTTTGGTCAAAAATGCAACTTTTTATTGAACATTCGTCTTTTTGTTTTTTAAATTAAAAATTCAACTATTTGTTTTAAGTTTAATCTTTTTAACTTGAAAACTCAACACTTTTGTTAAAAAAATCGCCCTTAAGTTAAAAACTCAACTACTTTGTTAAAAATTGAATTTTTTTCCACTCGATCGGAGCCCTGGTTTTTGAAAATTGTTTTTAGGGTATAAAAAATCGATGTTGCAAAGAAGACTATTAGGAATTGGAATGCAGCAGATTCGCGATTGGAAAGGAATTAAGTTGAAATTTAAAAAAACAGTAAACAAGGAATTATACGAGTTTTACAGGTTTCGATAATATTCTTTTCAGGAATCCACCGTAAAATTTCACGTTGTTGGTTTAAAATGTTTACAATGCGGAAGTTACAATACCTGCAGAATTAAAGAAACTTCTGGCATGGGTAAGATTGATTTGAAATTAACAATTTTAATGAGAAATCAACATTTTTTAAAAATAAGCTGTCATTAAACCCTGGAATATTTTAGATAGTGACCAGCCAGGCGCAGTAGCGAGCGGAAGTGGCGAAGCTGATCAAGAATGACGAGTAACAAAATCATCAAGTCAATTCAAAAAATTCTTGCGTCGACTCTACATTCCCTGCGGGCGGATCGTAAACTCACCACGTAGAAAATCACCGACGAAAAATTGCAATTTTTTAGCGTGATATTCTCGCTCTTTTATTTCCTATAGCTAGTAAGTTTATTCACAACTAGGAGAATTTATTTTTAAGAGTACGTATTCTACGTACGTAGCAGTTTTTTGAAGTCCTCAGTAAGATTTATGTGGGATATATATTTTTTTTATGTAATTTTGTTGATACGCAATATGTAATGAGAATTCAGAAACGTTTCCCGGCATTTTAAATCTTTCAAATCTTGAAAATAGATACAATTCCAAGTAAAAGGCTTTTAATTTCGGATGCTTTCAAGTACGAACGCTTTCAAATTAAAAAAATGTTCAGCCCTCGAGAATGAAATAGCATTCATTGAATCTTTCCATCCCCGTGAAATCTTGTTGCGTTTTGCCATATCATTTCTTATAGACTCCAAATAATTTTTGTATATTTTAATTTTGTTTATCTTTTAAAATAAGGAGGATCATGTGTGTAATGTTTTTATATATGAGTTCATGAAATCAACGGAAAGACATCGATGAGACTCGCTCTGTACTTTGATACTTAGAATCTTATTCGTCAAGCGTTAAAGACTATAAACCACTATAGATTGTAATCGATTGATAAGTAGGTAGATTTAGGCGTACTTCTTTTTTGAAATTTGTTTTTTAATCAATTCAGTATTAAATTTAAAGGTGACCTGTGTGGTCCGAGTTTTGATTTTGTTTTGTTTAAACTTTTTACTGCCAATACCGAAAAAAATGGCGAATTTAATTTTTTTTTAATCATCTTGCAAACAACAGTATTGCTTGTATTTAAAGCGTTAGGGTGTTTGAAAGAATGAAAATGTATTCTTTTGTAAAGTAAATTGTTAAAAACAAATTGAATTAACATATATTCAAAATTAGTGATTGTTCGTTTGCAAAGTATATTTCTGCGTTAGAATTACTCTCTATTATCGATAATATGATACTTGTTTATGAGAATATGTCTACAACATTATTTGTTACTGTTATAAAGAAATGCTAACTGTGAACATTTATAATCGTAAAGAAATTGTTTCTTTTTGATTATTATGGATAAGATAAAACATATCTAATTCAGGGTTGGTAAAAAACGTGGAAGTTATGGAAAAGTCATGGAATTTTGAAACTCTCAAATTTTGGAAAAAAGACGAATTGGTTATTTTACGCAGAAAAAATTATTTTAATATTAAAAGTAATGAGACTGGATTTTTTTGGGGTAGACCTGGAAACTATATTTTTGTAGCAGCTCTTATGATTTAAAAATTTTTTATGTTGTTACTGATGGTCTCATGAACTTTTTTTCCGTTTCTTACTAAACGTTTGAAAATTATACGATTCTAATTAATGATAGCTTACCTTTTTCGGAAAAACATTCTTTACACAGCTTGTCCTCTATCAATTTTTAAAAATAAATTATTATCATAAATAGATTACAAAAATTTTCGTTTGAAAAATTGTATCCTAATGACATGAGGCACTAAAAAAATCTATTTATTGAATCAGTTTTAGTGTAAAAATTCTTTTTCCCGGTAAAATAGTCTATTATCCATTAATAATTCGTGTTATTAACAAAAATAGGTGAGCAAAGATTAAAAAAGTTCAGTCGAAAACAAATATTTTTTAATTAACCGTTTTTTTCTGTTTCAAGTTTTTCATAAAAAACCATCTTTTCTCCTTTAAACGAGATCAAAAGTAATAATATTGCAATTTTTAGAAATGTAATAACTTTCCAAATCTTTAAAATTGATCAACTTTCAAGTGAAACGCTTTCTTGAATGCATTCAAGCACAAACTATCAAATTAAAGAAAAAATGTTCACCATCACGAGATTTAAATCGCATTCGTTGATTGATTTTACATGTTTATGAAACCAAATTGAAAAACATCAATGAGACTCGCTTTGTAATGTAAGGCTTACAATTAGAATCTGGTTCGTCAAGCGTTAAAGACGATATATCACTGTAAATCGTAGTAGATTGTTAAGTGCAAGTAGGTAGATCTAGCTGTACTTCTTTTGTGAAAGTCGTACTTTATTATTATCTTATTCCCAGTGCCGGTTTACCCAATAGGCAAAATAAAAAACAGGGTTTAAAATAACTTCTAGACGGCAATTCTTCAAATGGAAAGTTTAATTGCTGTGAATAAACTCCAGATAGTAAACATTTTGGATTGTTCGTTCACAAAATGCATTTCTGCGTTTAAATTATTTGTTCGGAAAATTTTTCATCCACTATATATTATTTTATTAATATTATAAAGAAATTTTAGAAGCAAATGGAAGGCTTTGAACCTTTATACTTTATAGGCAGAAAAAATAGGATTTTCCCTCAATTCTCTTAAAACTGTGTTGCCATTTATTTCGTCATGAAAATTGGTTATTCAATATTTTTTCTGAATTTCATAAGCAAAAGAAAATTTTTCATTCGATATTATTTGTCAATTTTAGAAACAAATGCATACTGTGGACATTATTTGTTCAAAAGAAATTATCTTTTCCTTAAGTTGGCTTGACAGTGGTGCTTATTAATGAATATGTATATTTATATATTATTTATTGATTTTATAATAAAAATATGTAAACAAATGTTCACTTTAGATATTTATTAGCAAATCAATGACAACATAATTGAAACAAAATGAAGATAAAATTAATTCTTTGTTTTTTTAGTTTAAACATCTATATACTGGACATTTGCTTATATCATTTTATTATGAAATAAAAAAAAATCATTTCGAGTAACAATTTCCATTACTGAGAAATTTTTGTAATATAATTTCAGGAGAATAGAAAATAAAAATATATTAGAATATTTGAAGAAGGCGAGGGGTTAATTGCATATTGCCAAACATGTGACTGAATAAATAATATAAAAATATTGAATGGATTAATGCAAAAAGTAGAGAAACTACAAAGGAACGATTTTTTAGATCACTCACAAAATACACAAAAATAGCGATGCTGCATAAATAAACTTTACACAGAAAAACTATTCATATCCTTGAAATTTCTTTTAAAATTTAATTGAAATCTATGACAACTTTTTTTCAAGTTTCTTAAAACTTTTGGAAATAATTTTCAATTCATAAAAATATTTTCAAATCTGTTAAAATCCATTGAAATTTGTTGTACCTGCAAAAACTTTTCAAATAATTAGAGATCCTATATATCTTAATCTTTTCTCTTTAAATCTTGTGCAATTCTTCTAAATTCCTGAAACTCTTTAAAATTTTATATCTCATCTGCAATATTTTTAAAATACTTAAATTTTTGGTATTCCTTTCAATTTCGTTTATCTTCTTCTGTGTCCATTGAAATTGTTCAAATCCGTAGACACGTCCCTTGAAATAAGATTTAATTTATTATATAATATAAATTGAATTAGACATATTTATTAATTTTCTCTATAAAAAAGTTTAACTCATTTGAAATCATTCGGACTATAATTTAAATGAAACTGATTCGTTACAGTTCTCTAAAAGAAAGAAAACGTTTCAATCTTTGACATCTTTGAAATTCCTTGAAATAGTTTGGACAATTAATAATATCCTTAAATCTTGTAAAATTTCTTGAAACGTCTTAAAATCCCTTGAAATCATTAAAACCGGTAAAAAAACCATTCAAATCTAATTTAATTTATTTTACCAAGCTCACTAGAAATATCTTTAAATCTTACAAAAGTCTGGAAATTTTTTTTAATACTTTGAAGTCCTTTGAAATTCTTTAAATTTCCCGAAAATCGCTTGCAATCCCTGAAAATCTGATTTAATTGCACTTAATTTTTACCAGAATTCACTAGAAGTCCCTGAATTTTGTGTATCTCTTAAAATCCTTAAAATTTTTGAAAACTTTAAAATTCAATTTAAAAAAGTTTAGATCATTTGAAATCTCTTAAATAGAAATTTAATTAAACTGATTCATTAAAGTTCTCTAACAAAACATGTGAAGCCCCAGAAATGTTTGAAATCCCATGAAATCCTTAGAGGTTTAATAATATCATTAAAGTCTTGTAAAATATTTTGGATTTTATATTAAATTATTTTTTATATTATTAAATTATATTAAAGTTTTTTATATTAAAAAATATAAATCATTTGAAATCTCTTGAATAGAAATTAAATTAAACTGATTTATTAAAGTTCTAAAAAAAGCATTTAAATCCCTGGAATTCCTTGCAGATTTAATGAAATCTTTGAAGATTTAATAAAATCCTTCAATCTTGTGAAATTCCTTGTAATGCCTTAAAATATCTGGAAATTTTTTTAATCGCTAGGAAACCCTTCAAATTTGATTTGAACCTCCTGATATGTTTGAAAATCTTTAAAATTCCCTGCAATTTTTATAAAATCAGACGAAATTGTTTATAACCCATGGAAATTCCCTGGAATTCGTTTGTACTTTCTCCGTTTTTTGCATCATCTGATTCAGTATTTTAACGTTCATGATTTCTGTAATGATTTTCTAAAATGATTTTTTTAGATTATAAGAAATTCATTATAGAGTTCTATACCGAATTTCCTATATTGTTCTTTCATAATACATTTACAAGATATTGTATAAAATTGCACCACGCAATTAACCCCTCGGAAGAAAGGGCGATCCTATAAATGTAATACCTAGAGGCGTATTTTTCCGTAAACCGGTACTGTATTCCGATAAGAAAATCATCACACTAAACTCTCGCTGTTTAAGAATTCCAGTGTTCAGGACTTGACACCGGTGCAAGAAAGCAATTTATCTTGAAGCTTTTCAATTAGTCAAGAAAATGCGATTAATTAAAATTTAGAAATGTAGTCGAAACATATCATTCGCTAGAAAAATCCAAATAGCAAGTTGTTACGAGAAAAATCGGTCTTAAGTCCTGCAATACCTTTAAAAAAAACATTCCGATTCACTCCGTAAATGCGTCTTCGTATTATTACCGACTGAAAATTATCTGTGCTGTGTTATGTGGTATTTAATAAAAATGCACTCCGTAATCGTGTTTTGTTAAAAAAAAAAAATATATATATATATATATATAACTACCCTGTCGGTAAATTTGTTTAGTATTGGTGCTTGAAAGTAGCAACACTGTTTTGTGCGATCTTCACCATTTTATTATTACATATTTTACTTGTAAATTAAATACCAATTACAAAGGCTCTTTGTACATAACAGCCGCTATAGTGTTTTATATTATAATATAATATTCTATGAAATAAACCGGCTATAATTTTTTTTTCTCTTTTTATCATTTCTCTTTCATAGAAAAACAGCACACGGCGTACATTGTTGATTCTAAGAAACACCTCTCAGAAAAATTACATATGAAATATATTTTTACAAATTTGTAGTAGTATTTAAAAAAAAACACTCGCTGCATTTAAATTTAATTCTCTTCCCCATTGGTTGATGATTTCGAAGTTTCTCGGTAAAATCGAGAAGATTCGAAGTGCAGCGAATGGAAAAGTTCAGCAGGAAGCAGCATTTCAAATATTTATCCGCCCGTTCATTTATTTATTTATATTGTCGAATCACTGATTCAGCGTTCGAATAAATTCAAATCGAAGTAATAAAATGCTCTTGCCATTTGCCGTCTTCCTAATTATCAGTCGAGAGATTCACGATTCCTCCAAAGTCCTTCTTCTGAACTTTATCTGAACGTCGCAGACGTGAAAAGGATGAGGACTGAATCGTGAATCTCGAAGTAGATTACACATTTCAGGTAGTACAACTTAAAATTTAAGAGAACGCGGACGCAGTGTTAGGAATCCGTGAATGCCGAGAAATTGACGAGCTGCTCTCGTCATCTCCAGTTGATCCCTGGTCTGACCACAAGCAACTCTTGACCATTGCACTTCCAACTGTAGCTGAAAAAACAACGATTTTCAGATTCATTTTTTCACGATATTAATCTGTCATTATTTTCATTATTTTAGGAATAATTTAAATACTTGAGAAGTTTATTTCATGCTTTGGAAACCTTCCGACATCAACAGTATTCAGTTTTCATATTTGAAGACATGAGCATTCAGGGACTACTAAATAAATGTTGTGAATTTTTGTATATTCTAAGGCTTTCGAATTTTCTAATATTTCAAATCCAGAAGTTTTATTTATTTTAAGAAGTCTTTTGCATTCATAATAACACTGTTCCTTTCAAATTTGAAATCAAAACTTTAATGTTTTAGATTAGGTAAGTTTCGCTTTAGTATTTAAATTACTAAAATTGGAATATTAGGAATTTAGAAACCCTCCGCAAAATAAAATTCCCGACATTGTATAATATACAAATATTATCAGAGGAGCCTTTCTAAATTAGCAAGTTTTAGAATTAATTTTAAAAACTGGAAAACTTCTGTATTCATTTGAAAATTTATTAAAGTTGACGCTTTAATTCAGTCAGTTCAAACACTCTAGATTGATTTTAAATGATTTATTTGGCAATTCGAAATCAAAAACTTGCAAGTCTGATGATTTAAAAATCCTAGTCTTTAAAATGAAACTTCCAGTAGACAATTATAATCTATTCTATAAATTATTAATTTTTTTATATTATCAAATTATTGGGAATGTTCGACCATTTCGCCATCTGGTGCCGAAAATTGAAACTAGAAAGAGTAGATAGAATTTTGAAGAAGCATTTTAAGTTTTACATAAAATGTTTTCACGATTATTTTGTTAAGTTTAAAACAATAATTGAATACTGAAAATCAATCTTTAATCAAAACAAAGCGTTTTAGATAGAATTTCTATCTTATATATCGAAAAAACACAAATATGTCAATACTATTTTTCTAAAAGAACAATTATTTTACTATGAATTTCAATGAGTTATAAGCTTAAAGATTTTGCAAAAAAAAATAGAAATAATAGACTATAGTAAATATTTTATTTATATTTTATGCATAAATTAATAAAAATTTGAGTTCATGTTTGGTTCGAAATAAGTTCATTCAAGCTTATAACGTGTTGAAATTCACAATAAATAGGACAATAATTTTTCACACAAAAATTGAATTTAAAAAACTCTTTTAGGCGCTAATTAAGTTTCTAGTTCTGATTTTTTCCACCAGAATTTTAACCTAAGCAATTCCATCAATTTTGAAGTACTGAAATTATATAGTAAATCTTATATCTATAAATTCGGACTTTTTCAATATTTGGACTTAATATGCTTTAGATATGTATCTATTATATTTTAATAGTTAAATCTATAAAACATTCGAATAATATCTTTCCTGCTATCAGAAATATGTTGAAACCTTCTCCATAACAAATTAATAAATCAAATATTAGTTAATCACGATTGAAACATGAAACCAAATCCAAGCAACCCAGTCAAAAGCAAACCAAAACCAAAAATTCCATTCGTTTAAACCCACAAAACTGACCTTCAAATCAAGGCGGCATCTAGTCGTCCCGAAAAATTGGCGGAGCTGGAAAAGGGGATGGACTAGTCGTCCCGAAATTTCGGGAAGACTAGCCAAACTTATGAAAAACATTTAACTACCCATCCCGAATTTCGAGACGACGAGGACAACTTCGTTAAATCAAAATTGCCGTACCGACAGTTTAGATAACTCTTTTAGGACGTATAGCCATTATTAAAATCGGTCCAACTTTTATAATGATTTATAAAATCGATCAAGATTGACCCAATTCAAATTATTTATTTAAAAAAATTGAAATATGGATTGTTGTAATTTTAGGTAGCTGAAGCAAAAACATCCATATCAATTTTGTTAAACAAACCATTCAGTTCGTCTATTAGATCTTTAAATTAATTCGGTGCCTTTATTTTTATATCTTGTAATTCTTAGCCAAACTTGATTTTTATTGAAATTTCGCCTTTTTTGGTAATAAATTATTCTTCTTGTTTAAACATCCATCTTTTTTTTTAGTTGAAAATTCAATTTATTGGTTCGAATTTCTTTAATTTTGTTAAAAACTCATGCTTTTGGTTAACAATTTAACAACTAGGTTTAAAAGATTAACTACTATCTTTAAAATTAAAAAATTCTGTCTTATAAATTTAACTTTTTGGTTGAGAATTCAAGAATTTTGTTAAAAATTCTTTTTTTCCGGTAGAAAATTATTTCTTTTTAAGAATTCCACTTTTGGGTTCAGAATTCTTGAATTTTCTTGAAAATTCTTTTCTTTTTAGGCAGTAAATTAATCTTTTTGTATAAAATACATCTTTCTTAGATGTAAATTCAACTTCTTGATTGAGAACTCTGGAATTTTGTAAAAAATTCGTTTGTTTTCGGTAGAAAATTAATATTTTTATTTAAAAATGCATTTTTCCGTTAATAAATTAACACCTGGGTTATGAAGTAAAACTACTTTCTTAAAAATGCAATTTTTGGATGACAATTCAAAATTTTAGTTGAAAATTCATCTTTTTGGTTGAAAATTTTACTATTTTGTTGAAAATTCCTTTTTTTCTATCGTTGAAAAATTACTTTGGTGATTGAAAACTTACCTATTCCATTTTTGGTCAAAAATAGTTATTTTTAAAGTAAGAATTCAACTTTTTGTTAAAATTGAACTGTTTTGTTAAAAATTCGTTCTTTTTTTGTTGAAAATTAATCTAGATTGGTAGAAAATTCATCTTTTTTTAATATAAAATTAACTTTGTATCCTAATTTCAAACTTTTTATTGGACAATTCAACTGTTTTGTATAGAAATCTCAGAATTTTTTCTTAAAATTTCAATAATTTAGTGTTAAAAATTAACTATTTGGTAGAAAATTATTTTTTTAAGATTCAAAATTATTTTTTTAGTTGAAAATTCAACTTTTGGGTTAACAATTTAACAACTAGGTTTTAAAGTTGACGATTCAAAATTTTAGTTAAAAATTCATCTCTTTGGTTGGAAATTATACTGTTTTGTTGAAAATTCCTTTTTTTCTGTCGTTAATAAATTACTTTGGTTATTGAAAATTTACCTATTCCATTTTTGGTCGAAAATCGTTATTTTTTTAAGTAATAATTAAACTTTTTGTTAAAATTGAACTATTTAGTTCATAAATTATATATATTTTTTTATTAATTTAGTTTAGTTGAAAATTCAACTTTTAAGTTGACAGTTGTCGTCTTTTGTTGGAAATTCATCTTTTTTTGTATAAAATTAACTTTTTATCCTAATTTCATATTTTTTATTTGTGAATCCAACTGCTTTGTATAGAAAATTCCGGATTTTGTCTTAAAAGTTCAATAATTTAATTTAAAAAATCAACTATTTGGTATAAAATTCGTTTTTTATCATTCAAAATAATTTTTTGCATTTGAAAGTTGAAATATTCCATTTTTGGTTAAAAAAGTAAATTTCTTAGTTAAAAAATTCCATTATACCTGGGTTAACAGCCACACAAAATACAATTAGGCACCTTTCAACACTTACTCTCAAAAATCACTTTTTTATTTTAATTTTTGATTTATTTTTATTTTCTTATTTAATATTTACTAAATCAGTATAAACGTAAAATCTGATTTTACCTTACGTTACTTTCTGAGGAAGGGGGATTAAAAATTGTCCAAAATTGCCAACATCCATTACAATACATCAACGTAAAGGCACTGAATTAATTTGTAGACCTAATACTTTCGTCAATTTTATAAATTTAAATTCCTCAATTTCCGAACTGCAATTACGGCTATTTTTATTTCGAGTACAGACCACTCCAAACAAGACAAATATAACAAATAAAAGGCCCTCAAGCGAAACGCGAAATAAGTTGACCCGACTTTCCCGACATTAAATTTTTTGATCTCGTATGACCATGATAATGATGATGATAATGATGATCATGATGATGATGATGACAATGATAATGATGATGGGTAAAAAGCAATGATTGGCGGGATGGACAAAAAACATAAAGCGAACTCACCTTGGCGCGTATGGATGGCGGTGGAGGTTGAGGGCTGAAATTACTGTCGAACGCGTCAAACGATATCGCCCTCTTGGCATTAGACTTCCGGTGAACGGACGCAAAGTCGTGGGAGTTCTGGAAAGGATAGACACACTAGCTACAGCCGGCAGTACAAGAAACACACGTAGAAATGTGATAGACTTCAATTGGCTTTCTCATTTAGAGAAGGTAAAGATCGACAGTGAAAAATAAGATCAAATAAAAAAAATTAAATGAAAAAAAAAAATTATAGTCACAGAACCGCTTAGGTAACTTCACGTATCCCTTCGCGCGTCGCTTGACTCTAGCGGCGTTGTCGTGGATCTTAATACTTCGATTTGTAGGGTGACTAGGCCTCTGTATTTGGTACGTGCGCGAGTCATCATGCGAGCCGTTTGCTCAATATCTTTGGGTTTTTTTTTCAAAGGGCTTTTGAGGGACAGGATCAAGGTACTTTGGTACGCTAGGCCAGGCCTGTTAGGGAGATTCGCTTGGAGTTAGTGCAGACATGCGACAACCCAACAAAATACGAATCCAAAAAAAAGGGGACAAATAAATTCAAAAAATATAAATACTCATAAATAACCTCAGAAAATAACTTTACAAGAAAAAAAAAGACAAAAAAAAAATTTAATTCGTGCTGTGGCTCTGTGAGCGGAGGATCAGCTTCTTGTTCATTTCATTCATTTTTTTTCCGACTATCGGATGCAACAGTTAATTCTTTCCGCGTGATATCAATTTAATCAATGACATTCTGCTCTAGGCGCAAACAATGGATAACAATGAAAACACTATTCTCAACGTGCTTCGAAATTAATAATAATTCATACAAATTACAAAAGTACAAGAAACAAAAATCGATCGCATAGCGATGAAACGATTCTCTTACTTACAAAAAAAAATAATAATAATAAAAATAAGTATCAAAAAAACGACAATAAACGAGGCTAAGAACGAAAATGCCTCTATGGGGTAGGAATAAATTAAGTACTTATAAGGTCAGCGCGTCTTGGACGCATCTACAAACTAAAAGCGTCACGATAAACTAAAATTAGAATAGAGATATAGGTCATGGTTTTTCCAACTACATTTAACTATCAAATAGATTTTTTTTACATCCGCGCAACTCTTCGTTTTTTTGTTATAAATAATTAACAAGAAAGAGAAATATGTCAGAACGTTAAAAGAACAGATGTTGCGTCTAGTGTTAATATAAATAATAGCCCGTGAGACGAAAATTAATTCCCTCAATAAATTAATAAAAAAAATCAATAAAAAAAATAGAACGATAATTACGATAGATTTCTTTGGGTAGACAATATATAATTTACATCCGGCATATTCATTTTCTTGACGAAAGACGCTAGGTTGGTTGCCCAAATTTTGTCTAGGCAAAAACAAGCGACAAACATGAATCTCAAGTGCAGTGTTAGAGACAGACAAAAGAAAATGACAGACAAAACAGAGTGACAAATATATTAAAAGAGACATGAAGGGGGAAAAAAGCGGAAAGAGAGAAAGGCCGGCTAGCGTGTCTAAAGGCGATTGGAGCGGGAATAGTACCAGGAAAGGGCTGGTTGGCTTAAACTTTCACTGTGACTTTGGACATGTTGCTCTACCTTCACGGGACTCGGCCCTGCTGCCAAAAAACTGTCGTCCAGGGCCAACGATGCAGGAGAAAACAGCACCGACGTATCCAAACTTTTGCTCTGAAATATAAACCAAACTTATCAGATTTTTCATTCAAAAGTACATTTACGTTCTGTTAATTAATATTCAACTCAACATTCATTTCTTAAAGTTTTAAGAGCTATTCTATACTAAAATGGAAGCTAAAAATATTTGTATATGATTTTTAATAAACGTGTTCATATCTGTTTCAACGAAAGAAATTCTTCAGGGTGGCCAATTGAGCGAAAAAATTCCCAGTTTTTTTCGGTTCAGAAAAACTTTTCTCGGTCATTCAAATTTAAAAATTAGAACTAATGAAGCTAAAAATTGGTTCATTTGATGTCATAAAAACTGAAGTGCAAATTTAAACACTCAAAGTGGAACTCTGTTGAATTTTAAACTTTAAAAATTAAAGCTAAACTTTTATAACTTGTACAGTTCAAATTTTAAAATCAACAAATTTGTAAACGTTCAACAATATATTATTTTAAGCAATTTTAAAATAGAAACAGTAAAAAATGAAAGATTGAATTTTTCAGAATAGGTTTTGAAATCTTTTTAAATATTCTCTTCAAATTATATAATATTTTTTATATCACTTATTTTTCCAAAGAATCTTAAGAACATTTTCTCATAATCTTCAAACCTTTCAAAATCTTTAAAAAGCGTCAAAATTTGTTTTCAGTTTTTTTTTTTCAAATTTAAAATTATTTTTTAGAATTCTAAATATCTTCTAAAGTGATTCGAATTTTTCCTGAAACTTAAAAAAAAAACTTTTCCTGCTTTAAATTCTTCCACATTTTTTTTACAATTATGAAAGCCGCATGAAATCTTTTTAAACATTCTTTCAAATTTAATTTTTCGACATAGAGATTCATAAAAAATTTTCCTAGGAATCTTAAAAAAATGTTTTATTCTGATGAAACCTTTCAAGTTTTAAATTATTTTTTAATCTTTTCAAAATTTCTGAATATATTTGAATAAACTCCAATTTTTTCTAAATTAATAACTATTAAATTGCATTTTATTCATAAAAATTCGCTTTTGTTTTGAAAAAAATCATTTTCAATTTTTCAAATATTGAAAAATTTTACTTGCAAAGAAAAAAATTTTAAAAAGAAACTTGTAATGTTGGAAGTTTAAGTTTATCTCTCTAAAATTTTAAAGGTTCAAGGCTTTCTGTTTCAAACAATTTAATTTCAAATTGTTTAGTCTTGAATGTTTCATCTATGATTTCTCATTTTAGATAAACAGCCAAACATGGCTAAACATTAAAAAATATACCTTCATTAAATTAAAATTTTTCATATTGAATGTGTTCAAAATAGAATATTTTAAACTACATTTAAATTTCAAAAATCATCAATCAATTTATATTTATAGTTGATTAACTTCAAACGTTTTTTGATGAAAATTTCAATTTCAGACGATATTAATTTTTAATTGCTTAAATCTTTAAAACTGCATTAAAAATGAAGACCTAAAATCGAAAACTTTGACGGTAAGCTATTTTCTAATTACACATTGTAAAATGAATGAATTCACAATTGAAAACATTAATAATTGAAGTTAAAATTAAACAAAATTTCAAGTGATTGAATAGAATTTTCTTTTTAAAATGTCTTCAATTCTCTACCAAAAAATAAAAGTTCACTCTAATTTCCTGGCCTAAAAAAATCCGGTTTCTCGATCCATTGACACCCCTGAATTCTTTTTTGACATCATTATTTTGGCGGAAAATTAAAATTGTTTCTTTCAACTTGAAACTCTACTACTACGCATAACTTTTAAATAAAAAATCAATTAATGCTCTTAGCTTCCGCTTTGATATAAATGAGTTCAAAACTTTTTTCGAAGTGATTGCAATCATGTGTGTAAAAAAATGCGGATAATCACCGGCGTTTCGATGGCGAAGCTCATGTCGGAAGAGTCCTGAGAATTGGCCCAAGCCTGACAAAGAGCCTTTCGAGCTCGTTTGCCACCTGGTGCACTATTCTCCTTTCCTCGCCGCCTTCCAGTTCCATATCCAGAGTCCTGGAGCATACTACTGGAACAAGCGAGACTCTCCCGATCAGTTTCCTGCTTGATAATCTCCGTCAGAGCATCAAGTCGACTCGGGGTTGCCGGAAGTTGAGTTGTCGCCCCACTTCGTCGTTCCAATTCAGCGAGGGCGTTCTTGAAAGGCGTCGGCGTCCTAGGTGTTGTCCCATCTAGAATATCAACTGAATTTAAAATAGAAATATAAATTACAATCTAGAGATTGACTCTGAACGCAGGATAGATTTTTCATAGCGAAGCTGTCGACTTACCGCCTTGATTGCGACGCAGGCCTGACGGCTGGGGAGTCGTGAGTGTTTCGGGACTTCCCTTTGGTGTGCTTGCCCGCGGCCAAGATGTTTCGGGACTGAGACTGTTCAAAAACTGGGATGGACTGAACGGAAGTTGTTTAATGGGGGTCGAGGGCGTTGTACCAAGGTGGTGATGGTGGGCCAGTAAATAATCAGACTGGTTCCCACTGTCGGGAGTATCCGTTCTTTCCAATAACTGCATGGTGCGCTTCCTCCGAAGAATCGGGGGCGGACTAGTCTTCTCCTTGTCCCCGCACGAGTCAGCGGTTTCCTCCAGGTCGGGCATGGGTAAAAGTCGGATTTCTGAAGATCTGGAACCGCTCGCCTCGTTAGACATTTCCAAATCGAAGTATCTGTCGATGGGGAAAAGAAGAGTTCTAGAGTTTATTATAATTTATAGAAGTGTTTTGTTAACCGGGTGTCTACTCAAAACCTGGAACAAAATTCCCTGACAATTCCAGGTTTCTTTCAGCTATTATTTTTTTATAGTACATTGCCATCCAAGTATTTCACATTTTTTAAACAATCCGCTCGGAGCATGTATACAATTTCACGAGTTTATTATAAATAATGTTTTTTTTCAGACGATTTAAATATCTAAATGTGTAAAAATAGTACTATTGATAAGTCAAATTGAATAACTGTTTTTCTTCATTTGAAAAAGTAACTTTGATTTAATTTATATGTTTAATTTAGAAAGATTTGAAATAAAAAAGAAATACTACTAAAATAATTAATCATTTTTTAAATCTGTGCCAGGAGTCCATGAATTTGAATAATAATTTAAAGAAATTTTTATTATACCTTTCTATACTTAAAATTCATTAAAATTTTCAGTTAAACAAGTTAATTACTAACAAAGATAAAAAAAAAGAATTTTCAAAAAAAGAAGATGAATTTTTGACAAAAAATGGAAGTCAAATTTTCAGTACAAAAACTTGCTTTTCAACAGAAAAAAAAATTTTTCTAAGAATAGATCAATTTTGAACTAGAGATAAGAATTTTCTATAAAAATTATGAATCTTAACCCAAAATCACTAATTCTCGACGAAAAATATAATAGTTGATATTTCAACCAAAAAAGATCTTAACTTCAAACAAAGCAGTTGAATTTAACCAAAAAAAATTAGAATTTTCAACGAAGAATTATTTTCCAGTGAAAAGAGGGAAAATTTTTTAACAAAATATTGCATTTTTAAGCAAAAAATGAATTTCCAACCGAGAAGATTGATTTTATATAAAAAATAATAGATTTTCAACTAAAAAGAGAAATTTTCAACCAAAAATTGAAGATAAATTTTCTGTTCACAAAATTATTTATCAGCCAAGATAAAAAAGAATTTTCAACAAAATGGTCAAATTATTGAGCGAAGTGATGAATTTTTAAGTATAGCATCATGAATCTCCAACCAAATATAGAATATCTACATTTAGAGTTTAAAAAAATTAATTTAAAAAAAAAAAAGAAGATAAATTTTTAACCAGTGATAAATTTGTTATTAAAATGATGAAGCTTTAAACAAACAAAAAACTAACTTTTTTACAAAGTGGTTCAACTCTCAACAAAGTAGTTGAATTTTCAACAACAACAAAATTAATTCTGATGGCCTGATATTTCGACCAAAGAAGAACAAAATACAATTATTTTCAAGCAAACATTTGAAGTTAATTTACAAATATAAAATTTCAACCGAAAAATAGAATAATTGAATTTTTACTTACAAAAATTAGTTTTTATATGAAAAGATACAAATTTCCACCAAAATAATTTAATTTTTAATGAAAGAGACGAATCTTCCACTAACAAAGATGAGTTTTAAACAAAATAGTTTAATCTTCAACCAGAGCATATTAATTTTGAAACAAACCGTTACATTTTTAACTAAAAAAGATTAAATTTATACTAAAACAGATGAATTTTCAAACTAAAAAGACTATTTTTCACAAAACATTTGAATTTTCAACCAAAAAATTTCAGCTTTTAACAAAAAGTTCAATTTCAACCAAATAGTTAAATTTCATAACAACATAGTTGCATTTCCAATCAAATTGTTGTATTTTCACATACAAATGACGAATTTTCTTTAAAACAGTTAAATTCTCGAACAGAAAATATCAATTTTCAACAAGAATTTTAATATTCAATGAAATAAATTAATATCTACAAAAATG
This sequence comes from Belonocnema kinseyi, assembly GCF_010883055.1. NCBI lineage: Eukaryota > Metazoa > Arthropoda > Insecta > Hymenoptera > Cynipidae > Belonocnema > Belonocnema kinseyi. Next base: position 88,754,083 of record NC_046663.1, on the reverse strand, counting down.
TAAGCATACTCTCGAAAAGATTCCCTGAAATTAAAAAAAAAATCCCTGAAATTTCCAGGTTTTTCCTATATAAAAATTCCCTGGCAATTCCAGGTTTTCCAGGTGAGCAAGACACCCTGGTTGACGATCAAGCGACCCTGGGAAGTTGAAAGTACCTCGAAAAGGGGGACATGGTTTCTGACTTTATTCTTGTAGGACCTTCTCGGCGAGGAGGGGATGCAAGTTGCCTTTCGACGTTGCGTTCATTCATCTGTATAATGTTCTGATATTGATTGCTGTGATTTCGATTTGTCGACTGACGCTGCTGTTGCTGCTCCCAAGCTGTCGTCCAATCCAACTGATCAAGATCACCGCAAACGGCATTGTCAGGTAACGATGGCGTAACTGTTGAATTGCTCTCTCCTCTGGATTTTGTGCTACTGATTTGACTGGAACTGTCCTCCGGTACACTGCGGGTATCTCTCCTCTGATTAGGTGCTGCTTCCGACGCTTTTCTCCTGCCTCGCCCTGAAAAAGAGACACAATCTTCATTTTTCATTACAATTTTGGTAAGATCCATTATTCAGGATGGTGATTCGATGGACGATTTCAAATTCCCGGTCATTACCTGATTTTTCTCGGTCAAATTTTTTTATTTTCTCGGTCCATCAAAAGTAACAACAGAGCAAAAAATTGCAAAATAAATGAATTTTCAAATAAAATTATGAATCTTTAACTGCACTAGTTGAATTTTAAACAAAACAGGCAGATTCTCAACTAAAATGATAAATATTGAACTGAAATATTTGAATTTGTAACCAAAGAATACGTTTTTAAGCAATTGGATTATTTTTTTAAACAAAAAGATGAATTTTCTACAAAAAAAAATACAACTTTTTAACAAAATAGATGCATTTTTAACGGATTACTTGAATTTTCAATCAAACAAGGTAAATATTCAACGAAACAGTTGAATTTTGAACTAAAAAAAAAATTTTCTACAGAAAATGGAATTTTTATATTTTTACTTTAAAAAATTATGTTAAAAAAAATGAGTTTTCAACTGAAACACTCAATCTTCAATCAAAATAGTAGTCAAAGTTTCAATCAAACAAAATTAATTTGTACTAAAAACGATAACTTGTCATCCAAAACTGAAATAGTTAAGTTTTAAGTTTAAAAAAATCAATGTTCAAGCAAAAAAGAAGTATTTTCAACTAAACAAGGTCAGTTGCCAATAAAAAATTGAAAAATTAAATTTGTAGACAAAAAATAAATATTCCACGAAAGAGATGAATTTTTATCTTATATCGAATACAATAGTTCAATTTTCTGTAAAAAATTACTGTTCATAATAGAAAGAAAAAAGAAAATTTTAATTAAATAGTTATTTTTCAACCGAAGGAATGAGTCTTGAATTAAAATGATGAGTCTTCAAACCAAAAAATTAATTTTTAACGTTCAACCAAGTAATTTTATTCAAAAACCTAGAAGATGATTTTTTAACTAAAACGATAAATATTTAACTGGAACTCTTGAATTTTTAATCGAAAAGAAGAATTTTTAAGCAAGGAGATTAAGTTTAACAGAGCTAATAAATTTTCAACTAAAATGACGAATCTTCAACTGAAATAGGTGAATTTTATACCTAACAAAAACATGAATTCCTAATCATAAAGATTACTTTTTTATAAATGAAGACAAATTTTTCACAAAGTACATACATTTTCAAACAAATAGTTTAATTTTTTAATAAAAAATTTCAAATTTCAACCAAAAATAAAATAGTTTAATTTTCCGTTAAGAATCTAATTCTGAACAACAAAAAATCATTATTTAGACAAAAATGTTAACTACTCGAAGTTCTTTCTTATTTTTTTTTTTAATTTGGTAGAGGGAACTTCTAAATTGTGACGAATTCTGACAAGATCAGGGATTTTTTAAACTCCTTTCTTCTCAATCTGAATTTTAGTTTTTTAAAAAAAAATGCTCCACGACTTTAGATAAAGAAAAAATCACTTTTCTAAATTGAACAAAATTACTAAAATAATGAAAACTTGAATGTTACTGCGATCAGAAGTAAATTCCCGGTTTCTTTATTAAATTCCTGGTCACCTGTTCCTCGCCACCCTGTTACTTTAGGTAGAAATTCGAACTTTGAAGGGCTTCTAAATTCAGTTGATGTTGTTATTATTTTTGAAACCAACATATGTGTAATTTTTAAAATAAAAAACAAATGAGAACAAGTTTTTACCCCTGGATCCAGAGACTCTGCCGTCCTCAGCCTCATACTTTCTTCTCATGGTACTATTCCAGTGGTTCTTGATTGCATTGTCCGTTCTTCCAGGTAGAAGTTTGGCGATTTTTGCCCATTGGTTCCCAACCCTGCGATGTGCCTCAACAATGATCCGGTCCTCCGCTTCTGTCCAGGCGGTTTTCTTGATTCCCGGATTCAGGTGATTGTGCCATCTTTCGCGACATTGTTTTCCAATTCGGCCCTTCAAATGTCGAGCTATGAGCGTCCACTTCTTCGGCCCATATCGATCGACTAATTCCACGACCTTCTCGTCTTCCTGAAAATTCAAAATAATACCGTCTCTATTTATCAATCCGATTCACGTTAATAGGTAGAGGAATCGTCAATGGAAATCCAGACTCAAGATAAGACCTTGACAACAGATAGACGCAAGAACTCAAAACTTCAGTGGTCGTTTGGCCCATAAAAAAAGCGTGAACCGGTAAACCTTTCGCGGAATCCCAAACCGGCCCTCGGATCAAAGGAATGAAGAATTCCTTCGACGCTTTCACGTGCTGAATTTCTGTTTGGCGTTCTGACCAAAAAGAAAACAGGAAGTGTACTAATGTGCCTTGTTTTCTTTTTATTCAAGTTTAATTTTTACTTAGGAACGTTAATTCAGAAGCGAACCAAAAACTAGACGATATCGTAAACTAGACTGACAATTACTAATATACATGTATAAGCATATGGAAATACGCGTGACAAATGATAGAGAGATGTCTAAAATCCCTGAAAAATTGCCTGGCGTCATCTGTGAACGCTCGCAATTGAAATTTTTCCAACGAATGAAAAATTTTCCCACCAAATGGAAAAGTCCCTAATTTTACAACAATTTGTCACTCTCCCTACTTTCAACATAATTTCCCACATCTTCCAATAATCCACAAACCTAAAGATTGAACCTCGACGCCCTAAAAATTCATCAGAAGAGGGGTGACTTTTCAAAACCTCCAGAGAAAAAAGTAGAAGGAAAATCGATCGGTCTCTAGATAAATTTTGAATAGAAACTACAGCAATGCTCGTTCTAATCATCGAAAAGAAGGTTTTCAGATACACGGGCTTAGCAATAATCTTCTACCTTCCTCCTCTTTCAGTTACCTGTACATTGAATGCAAAACAATCATTTTTCAAAGGTGAATGATGAACTATTTTTATATATGGTGATTCACACACTGGGAAGCATTACTTCCATAGGTTTAAAAATAGAACAATAAGAAAATACCTTTACAAAGATGAGTTACAAACTACAAACAACATAAATTTTTTAAAAATGTAAAACAAACCTCTTTCGTCCATGGGCCCTTGACCAATTCTGGATTTACGACTTTGGCCCATCTTTGCTGACACTGTACGTCACTTCGATCAGGAAAATGTGAAGAAATAACGTCCCATCGCAAATTTGAGCCCAGTTGATCAGCGTGGCTCACCAGCTGTTTTAGGAGATTATCCTGTAAAAAAACAGTGGTTTTCTAGTGTTTAAATCTTATTCTATATTTTAAATTATATACTTCAGATATCAGCAAATCTTTTAATTTAAATTCACTGCATAACTAAATTTTTATTTTCAATTTAAATTGTAAAGTTTTAAATTTCTAAAGATTATTAAATGAGAAATAGACATTTTCCCAATATCCGGTAAAATTGTCCCCATAGAATAATCTAGTGTCCAAGCACAATGCGAAATTTATAGGATTTATACAGCAGAGTTCGAGGTCCAGGTCCAGGCTATTTTGCGTCTTTACGAAACACGTGTGATTGTCCTGCGTGATGTTTCCCATGGGAAACCATACACTAGTTCTATACCTGCTCACCTTCCTATGATCTAGGTACGCTAGATTATGTTCTATTGCTATCTAACTCGACCAAGGGTTTCTAGATTCTGCATCTACCCCTCTAAAGATCACCCTTGTCGAAATGCTACTTGTGCACGAGAACCCTTCGTCTCTCTGTTTAGAAAAGGGACTGACAGTGACCAAAAAAAGGTGCTATTTGGACAGTGGAATGGGAAATTAGATCACGAGGGATTTAATCCAGGGGAAATGTACAGCAGGAAGTGAATTACGATCTTACTCTTAAAATTTTATATTAATTTAAAATTTAACATTTACACGGCGGCCTTTCTCTTCTTTTCTTTACACGGCGGACTCTTCCATTATAAAAGGTGAAATTTTAAATCAAAGGAGCGAATTTTTAACAGAATCGGTGAATTTTCATTCGAAAAATGTGACTTTAACAAAATAGTTAAATTTTCAACAAAATAAATGAATTTAAAACAAAGTTGAATTTTCAAATAAACAAGATGAATTCTCAAAGAAAAAAAATTTACAACAAAACCATTAAAATTTCAATCACAGTAATGAACATTGAACAAAAAAAGAACGTTCAACAAAGTGGATAAACTTTTACCCAAAACTTTCAACCAAAACTATGAATCTTCAACTGAAATATTAAAATTTTTAGTCAAGAGAATTAATTTTCAAACAAAAAAAAGACGGATTTTGCAACCAGAGATGAATTTTAAACTAAAATGATAAATTTACAATTATTTTTTGACAAAGTGGTTAAGCCTTCAAACAATTAGTTAAATTTTTAATTAAAGGAGATTAATTTTCAACAGTTTCATTTTATCCAAATAAGATAACATTTCTAGTAAAAGAGAAGAATACAAAAAAAAACGAATTTTCAGGCAGTTAGTTGAAATTTCAACATTAAAATATAACCGAAATATAAACTGACAATAAAGTTCCCTGACGTTTACTTCCATTACAGATTTTCCCCGGCCTACTGCCGCCATGCGTTTAGAAATACTTCATATTAATTTTAAGAAATTAAATATTTGTAATAATCAGGAAATTAAAATGTTGTGGCAATACTGAAATTACAAAATTTACATATCCATAGAAATTTAAAAGAGGAATCCAACTTCGGGAATAATAATAATGATACAGAATTCATGTTTCAAAATTTATCGTCTTTTCGAAATTTTCGAAACAAATCTTAATAAATTTGCAGAATTTGGTTTGCCTTAAATTTCAATTTTATTTACAAATTAAAAGCTTTCCTACTAAAGATTTTTAAAACTTTGGAATACTTTTAAACTGAGAGACTCTAAAACTTAAATATACTGAATTTCGATTTTAAATATTCACTAATCTAATTTTATTTTTTTTTTAATGTACGATACTTATTTACAGTTAAAAATAATTTTTTTAATATTCAAATTTTGTATCTTTGACCTAGCAGTCATTTGAATTTATGAACCTTTTTTGGATTTTTTTCGAATTTTAATAATAAAACTTGATTAATTTAAACTATTTTTAATATGTAGATACTAAGTACTATATTTTTAATACCAATAACTTCTTACGACATTATATTTTTAAACTGCAAAACTTTCAAACTTGTCTATTTCTAAATTATAATTTTTTCTATAATTTACGTCTGCAAATTTTAAAATTAACATTTTTTAAATATTTAAACTTTCGAATTCATGGAGTGAATTGGAATTTGAATCCGCGTCAAGTTTTTATAACTCTTTCTAACTTCAAAATTGGAATGCTTGTAATTTTTATTTATTTTTTTATTTTAGGAATGAAATAAGAAATGAGAATGTAATAGACCATTCAAATAAGAGAGTCAATAAGCTGACTAAAAAAATAAAAGTTTCATGATAAATTTTAAGTTTTAGAAACACAAACCCTAAATTCCTATCCAGATTTGAGTGGTTTTCTAGCATTATCTTCTTTAAATTCTTACTTCTATTTGCCGAAAGTAAATTTGGACTTAGTTCACTTCCTCCCATAATCTCTAGTCTAAGAGCTACATTTTTTTGCCCAAACTTCAATATAAATATAATTTATTAGTATTACTTATCATACCTCTTCCTTTGTCCATCGACCTTTGCTTATTTGTTTTCCTTGGGGCTGATTATTCGACGCCGCAGTCGATGAACTTGAGTTCGCTGGATAAGGTGATGGATACTCTCCTTCTGATTCATCGCCACTACTCGAATCGTATCCTGATCGAGACCTGCAATCAAAAATCATTTTCTAATTAAAATCCATACAACAAAAATAATACAATTTTCAAAATTTCTTTTTAATTTCTACAATAGTCATAAATAATAGTCTCACAATTAAAAATTTGTTAAC
>NC_046663.1:88741195-88747554 GCF_010883055.1 Belonocnema kinseyi | reverse complement strand
GAAGAGGAAAGAGAATTTCTTTGAGAATAATTGCCGACAAAAAAAAAGATCCCGACAATGTAACCGGAAAAGTAGATAATTTGTTAGGCTCTCATGGAAGATATAGATATAGAGGATCTGCTTTTTATAGGTGACAAAATAAAGAAGGGGAGGACAAATCTTTACCCTGATTCCTTTTTGAATCAGGTCACAGGATATCACGGGTGGGTAGACATCCTTCCTGCTCGTCGCCTGATCCCCCTATGGTCTGATCATCTTCATTTTTTTTAAGTGTGTAATTCTGTAATGTAATGTGTATCTTGACCATCGAATCGGTGAAGAAAAATTGTGGACCTGGGGAGTGACCGCATCCTGCCAAAGGGACACGAGCGTTTTGCCTAATCCCGGGGCTCAAATTAATTTGCTGCCCTCTTTTCAAGTCGATCCAAGTTTCTGAGCCAAACGAAGCTCCAAAGTCTCTGGTTTCCCCAAACCGCATTCACATAGACGACTTCCTTCCGTTCAGAATTCAGTCTGGTATCTCCTCCTACCATCGCCTCTTTATTCTTGTCCACAATTCTACCGGTCAAAACTAATCACCAAACCGTGTCTCCTTTTTTGATTATCAGTAAAGGGTAATTAGAATCTAGATTCTTTTCAAGATCGGTTTACAATTCTTTAATTTATTGGGCCGAGAGGTAATTTGTTTGATTGAGTTTTGAATTTGCTACAACTAAAATTTAAGAATTTAAGGATGTTCGACAATTATTTTACCTAAACATTAAATAATTATTGAATTTTCGCATTGTTGGATACAACAATTATAAAAGAGAATTCTATCTACGATTCAGAACAAAATAAATGAATCTGTAATGGTTTATCTTCATCATCAATAACCAATTCGTTCTTCAAAATATTATCAACGATTCTATTTGGATGGCACTTATCAAAACACAACTAAATTTACATAAGACAATTAGTTCATTAAATAACTCAATAATATTTATCTATTCGCCTAGCTAATTTATTTTTAACTTGTTTAATAAAATGCACATAATATTTTAAAGAAAAGTATAAAATATCAAAGATCAAGAATGTATTAAAAAAATGTTTCTGATGTTGATTTGACTAACATTGAATAAACAATTATGACCATTAATATTACTGGGACATTTGCATTGCATATTCAACTTTTTTTTGCATTACCATTTTTAAACGCTACAGTTTCATAACATTTTTTTTTATTTGTCACAATCGTTCAAAGATACAAGCAAATTCTGCAAGATTCACTATATATAGAAGTATTATATCCAAGTTGAAAACCATGATGACAAACAATTTGAGCTGAAATAACTATGGAAAATACTGGACAGTTTTGAACATATTTTTAAATCTAAATCTGAAGTAGCAACATTTAAAATTTATTAATGTATTAGGTACTTTCACTTTAAGTATTAGCTAACTTCATTTCGGTGATAGCTGAGGGGGAAAACAATGGACCAAATGCATGGAACAAAACTTCATTTCTGTAATATCTTTGTAAATAATAATAATTACCATCATTTTATTATGTCATTAAATATTACTTAACAAATAAAAACTATTTTTTTAATACATGTACATGGGAAAAATGAGTTTTTTACAATGAATATTAGCAAAATAGGGCAAAAATGGACTGAATTCCATGCATTTGGTCTATTGTTTTCCTCTCAGCAATCAACGAAGTGAAGTTAGCTGGTAATTGAAGTGAAAATACCAAATTCTTAATTTAAAAGATTTCAAATTTAAAATTCATTATTTTTGGAATTTTGCAACTATAGACACATTTTAAGTTAAGTAATAATGTTAAAATTTTCTATAATCAGCTTTTTAAAAGACTCGAAGATCATAAATAAAAAACAATGTTTTAAACGACCAAGTAGTTGAAATAGCAGAAATGCATTAAATTGGGGATAACAAGTATTTGAAGATTTAAAGAACGTTCCGGTAAATTTAAATTGAACGTGGTGCCTACAGAATAAAAAGAACAACGAACTCAATTGTATGACCTGGTGCGAAACGTATTACGCACACCGGAAACAACCAATAAAAGCAAACATGAATTAAACGCCGCTAGAATTCCGTTACTATTTCATAAGTCATAACATGTATTATAAGTTTTAAGGTTTTCAAAATTGTTGAATTTTATTTTATAAGAGCATAGTGAGAAAGAGAAGTGTAGGAAGAGGTATGCATTTTTAGATAAATCTAGAATTTCCGTATTGTTTATTTAGATAATACGTTCGTTCCGCAACACTGCTCTGACTCAGGTTTCTGACCAATCTCTAGCAATCACCGCAGGCGAAGAGCTTCACAAAGTCATCATGTATCACAGATCACCCAAAAATACGCATAATTTGTAAACATAATTGCATTGTGTATTAATTCAATTGAAATTAATAAAAACGTCAAGTTATTTAAATTTAAAAAGGAGAAATGATCGATAAATGATGAGAAAAAAAAGAAATTGGGTTTTTTCAAATAAATAAAATGAAAAAGGAAACCACAAGAGAAATATAAGAGATGTTGAATGTTTGTATATCAAAAACTCTTTCTGCGAAAAGTACATTGATAGATAGTATGGGAACTTGGCACATGCGTGGTTAAGTTGCATTCCGCAGAGTGCAAGAGTGACGTAATACGGTCCGAGTCGCTAACGGACTTTCTCGACTTGATAAAAGCGTCGGTTGAATTCAAACTAGTTTGAATCATACGAGATATTCTACTCAGTTTCCTTCGCCAACGTTCAGGTTTTCCAATATTATCAGAAAAGAATGTTATCATTCATATGAAACGCTTAAGATTGCAATAAAATATGTAGTTGAATATTCAACCATAACAAAATAAATGAATTTTAAACCAGAGATTATTTTTCAACAAAAATTAATTTTAAACCAAATAGTTGAAGTTTCAATTAAAAACGATAAATTAAAAAAAAAAACAATTTTTTGTAACAATTCAGTTCAATTTGCAACCCAGAAATAGAATTTTCAACCAAAACAGATCAATTCCTAACGGAAAATATAATAGTTGATAATTAAAACACGACCAATTTTCCATACAATAGTTGAATTTTCAACTAAAATGAGATTTTCTATCAAAAGAGATGAATTATTGACAAAAAAAAAATGATTTCTCAGCGAGAAATATAATAGTTGATAATATTTCATACAAAACAAGTTTTGTAATTTTAAATAAAAAAAACAGTTAATTCAACCAAAAGGGACGAATTTACATCCAAATGGTCGAATTTTCAAACAAAAGAGATTCAACTTTAACCAAAAACCAAATAGTTGAATTTTAAAACCAAAAAACGAATTTTCTATCTAATCAGTTAAATCTGGCCAAAAAAGATGACTTTTTCACAAAATAGTAGAATTTTCAACAGAATAATTAAATATTTAACCCAATATTAGAATTTTTAACTAAAGCTTTTTAAAAAGGTTGAAAGAATTTGAAGTCTGTAAATAAATGTCAATGCAAAGCGCTTCAATTTTAAATATCAGAGTAACTGATGGAATGTTATGAAATGAAAAATTTGGTCTATAGCTCTCTCCAAGGAAATCATTTTTTATATTTCTGCAAGAAAAACATTTTTGATCCTTCACATGTGTTTCTTCAGTCTCCAGTATATGAAAAGAAACACGTGGAGGATTATATGACTTCGAATATAATTTCCGGGTGTCTTCCTATTCCCACGAAATTCTAGAAACAGATTTGAAACAAGTCAAATAAATTACAAGAGCTGAATTAATCTTTCTCCAATAGGAAAAAAATCCACCTCCTAGACTTTTATTCTCGAATCTTCATCAAAAATATATTCTATCCTGAAAGCCATCACATTTCAAGAACCCTCTTTCATTTTCCAACTAAAATATATTTTCCATCCGAACACATTTCCTCCCTCGAAAAATCGTTTCGCCCATTAAATTACGATCCCCCCAAAAAGTGCCCCACCCTAAGCTAATTAATTAGATCTGCACAGATGCGATCATCACCGATTCTAGCATTCTAGCATTTTATCGTTTTATCAGAGACGTGTATCGAATAACAAAGAGCCGATTATTTTCGAAAGGCTGATTGGGGTTGAGAGGGGGAGGGGGTGGGAATGATAAGGTCCACGCCATCTGTGTGCAGCATATGCTTATGGCATGTGTACTCATGGTGTCCTATAGACATTGTGCTGTAGCCTCCCCCATAGGCAAAGGACTGAGTGCATGACACACGGGGGTGAGCGTGCGGAGCTTGGGGCACTTTAAGGGGTGCGGGGAAGGGGTCTTACATCATGTATGCAGCTGCCCAACAGGGGATCACTATTTTCAATGTGTAATGTATGAGTCAAACTCTGTGAGACTCGGCATCTCACTATTGATTTTCTACACAATTTTCTCTCTTCTTTGAATTTTATGCATTGTGATTCATCGCAGGAGTCAATTGCAGATAATGAAGATTTATTCTCTTGGGAAACATAATTAGACCTTGACGTGAGAAAATTTCTGGATAAACTTCCATTTTCACAACAGGGTAGACGTAGACACTTTTATTGCCGGAATTAAAAAAAAAAGATAATTTTCAAATAATAAATATAAATTTTAAACGAAATAATAGTTGAGGTTAAAAAATATATGATTTTTAACTAAATAGATGATTTTACAACCAAGAAGTTTAATTTCCAATCAAGAGACGAATTTTCTAAAAAATAGTTAAATTTGTAATCAAATGGTTGTATTTTTAAGCCAAAAAGACCACCTTTTTAGATGACAGTTGAATTTTTTGCAACAAAATTCAGTTTCCACCAAAAAATATTACTTTTCTACCATCATAAAAGATTAATTTTCCACACTGACAGAGGAGTTCTCAACCAAAAAAAATAGTTGAATTTTTATCCAAAAATAATTAATTTTCAACGAAAAATAGTTGGATTTTCAAATTAAGCCTTATTGATTCAGTTCAGATTTAAGAAAAAACATTATTAAAAGGGGAAAAGGTTCTTGAAAATAGAGAAAAAAGGAATTTTTTTTTAAATGAGAGAGGGGAAAGTGTGCAGCCTGTAACGAAAATTTAATATATTTTTCTTTTCTTATTCGATAAATATTTCAGGATGGCTGTTTCAATCGAGGAAAAAATTTCCAGTTCTCCCGTTTCATAAGTCATTGAAATTAAAAGATTCGAACTATTATTGAAAATCAAACAAAAATCACGGTGATCTCTTGGCCTTAAAAAATTCCCGGCCATTTCCCGGTTTTTCAGTACAATAGCATCCCTGTTCACATTTAGAGACGATAAAAATCTGTTGGTGCATCCCACCGCTGAAACTGTATATTTCATATGCAATGTAAGTTAAATTTTTTGGTGAGAGTTAAGTCAAAGATGTAACATACCTTTGACTGAAAATTAATAAAAATGTAACGGTATAAAAGTGCAAATATAGTGATATATATAGTGATATAAAAGTAAAGTGATTTAAAAAATATCTTGAAGGACCCAATAATGTTAGAAATTTAGATCTAAATCAGGTTCTTAATCAATATTTCCCCAAAGGTCCAGGCTCCTAATAACCTTAACCAATATTTTCGATCAGTCATTAGGAAGTATACCAGAAGAATGATTAATAATCATACAACCATATCCGCATCAGAATTTCGCGATAATATAAGTGAATATAATTAGAATACCAGCACCCAAATCTGTAATATGTACATTGTACATTATAACATTGAAACCGGTTATGGAGGCTCTCCCAAAATCTAAACGACCGACGAAATTCCTTTGAGAGGTATAAATGAAGTACGTACACAAGTTATATAATCAAAATTTCAATCATTCTCACAGTCTCACCGACTTAGACTGGTACCAAATACAACTGAGAATATTAGACTTAGGAGGGACAGGAGGGGTAGCAAATGAAATGAAAAATGAAGCTGAACAGGTCCTACGTCCGCGACATGAATGGCGCCACCCCTCCTTCTTTTCTTGTTTATCGGTCTCTCTTTTACTCTCTTTCGAACCTGTTATTTGCCTTTTCTATTCGACTCTTGCTCAGAAACTAAAAGCTCGACTAGAAGTGAACGCGACTATTTTTATTAATTATTTCATAACGTTTTCTCCCAATTAAAAAATATTATGGTTTATGCAAATGATTATAGAAATATATATCAACAATTACTGAAAGTTAGGGTCAAGTCAACATTTTTCTTTAATGGGAATTTACACGCCCCTTAACCCTTAAACGGCCAAAACGCCACTACCGGTACACTGCTTTTCAACGGCCAATAACTAAGACTATTCGACACTAGAAAAAGTTGAGACACATATATTTTTATTGCTTAAGATCTCCTCTT
>NC_046663.1:88735073-88741095 GCF_010883055.1 Belonocnema kinseyi | reverse complement strand
TCGAAAAGCTTTGGAAAATGGTTCACAAAAAAATAGGCACGAAAAATCACGTTTTTTTTGTTTAAACTGCATTTTGGGATAATAAATAAATTTTTTGAGGAACTTGATTGGCACCGCCGGAAAGAGGAGATCTTAAGCAATAAAAATATATGTGTATCAAATTTTTCTAGTGTCGAATAGTCTTAGTTATTGGCCGTTGAAAAGCAGTGTACCGGTAGTGGCGTTTTGGCCGTTTAAGGGTTAATTCAGAACGGAGTCGCGTCTTTTTATCTTTCCAATCTGGCAAAAATGCTTCGGTTCGTTTCACATTTATGGAAATTAAAATCAGCCGATCGTTACCAATTTTTTATGTCCAATGTATTAAAACAAAAGAAAGAAAAATTGAAACTGATTTTTAAATTTTTCTAATTGATTCAACTAAATTATTTTAACTTAAAATTTCCCAATTTAAAAAAAATGCAAAAATGGTATTAAATTTGAATTTATGACTCTGACTATATGTGTATCTCAACGAATCCATTCACGTTTCATTTATGGCTTATAGGAACGCGTTTACTTATGTATTTTTGGCAGTCGTGGGAGCGCCGAATATCGTGAAGGTCACGTGCTTCAGGATTTAAATTCAAGGATGGGCACGACCGTTGAATATTAAAGCGATATGCCGACTTCACAAATCTTTTTATGTAATGGAATGCCGAAAACGTTATTTTAGCACGCGCCAAAAGCTTAAAGTGAAGAGCCTAGCTAATAACTAAAATTGAAAGATGAATTGGCTAATCGTTTACTTTGCCTCTTATCTCCAGCACCCAATCCACCATTGAGAAGATCTTCTAAATTTTAAACACTAAAGAATACTAATACGAATTATTCGAAACACTTCTTTCGGCTTTTTCAAATATTTCATCATTTATTTACGCGTAAAACAACAATTTTATATTATTACAACATTTTTGTATTTTATATCCATTCTTTGAAATCTAATGAATTTTTACTAACTATAGATTATTATAATAATATAACAAAAAATTGTTTAAGATTGTAAGTCTTTTCCTAAGCCTCATGTTTTTCTATGTAACATAACAGCTTTCCGGTGAAAAATTTAAACATGGCCTACAATTTTTCTAATATTTTTCTTTGAAATATATCAACATTTCTGGTAAAAACGTGAGCATAACCTAAAATTATTCAAAAACTGTTTTAACTTCTTTTAAATATAATCATTTTTTTATTCAAAGTATCGATTCCCGGTATATAATGAAAAAAAATCGTTTGTAAATTTAAGGATTCTGAATGATAATTTGAAAAATCTTATAATTAAAGAAAATAGTAATTTTAGACTAGAAACACTAACATTTCATGATAAAAAATTATTCCATACTCTAAAGCTACTTTGAAATTTAATTATTTGGGTTTAAAATGAAGCGATATCCGGTAAAAAAACGTTAACATAATCTTATTGAACCAAAATTGTATATCTTCTAAATCAGATGGTTTTTTATTAAAATCGCCGATTTCCGGTGTAGAAAACCTAGAAAACTAAAACTTGTGAATTTAATGATTCCGAATTAATAAGCTGAAGAATAAAAATCTGAAGAAACTTATCATTTTTTTTTTACTAATAATAGTAATTTTCGACGAAAAACACTATCATTGCAACAAAATTTCAAATTGATTAACGTAAATGTTTTAAATAATTTGTTATCTTTGAAATATAATATTGTTTGACTAAAAATACCCATGTCAGATGTAATACGCTAAAATAACCTGAAATGGTTGATTATATGATTTTTGTTATTAAAAAGAGTTATTTGTAGATTTAATGTGCAAAAAAGTAATTTACCGAAAGCGGCACAACCTCAATTCCGTATTTCAAACCCGATACTGCTTCTTCTAGGTTTTTCAATGAAAGCTTTACTATTTTTAGTTGCAGGCTTCTATATTTTTTACCTAGAAGAAACAAATATCGCCTTCAGAAATGCGGAATCAAGGGTGCCCCCCCCCCCCCGTGCGCCATTTAACACCAGCTTACGGCAATAAAAATCCAATCAGGTTTTTAACAACAAGGATTGTAACATTTTCGAGAAATATCATTACACTACTGTTTTTAGATAGGAAACAAACTATGAATTATAGAATATCCATAAGAGCTTCCTGCTTACAGTTTGTAAAATCTGACTTGATTAGACGCAAACATCAGACCTTTTTTGTTATCTGTCGGTAATTAAGTCCAAGATAAGACTGGTATTAAAAATAGTTGTCAAGCAAAGCGAGGCTTTAAATTATTGAAGTGTATTGAGCGCAAGTGTTCTTTATGGTAACAAAATTAATGTAACCGGTTTATCTGCTTATGATACTAACTTTAGGATGGGGTTCTAGGACGATTTAAATATAGTTTCAGAACCAACCAGGAGACATTGTTCGAGGAAACAAATATCACTAACAGTGAATAACTAGTCTGATAAACGAGCGCTTTTATTAAGGTAGTACATTCAGACAATAAATAATTTCAGTTCCCTGAAATAAAATGGCGGTATTTCAATAGAAAATGTATTAAACCATAATAATTGACTATTATTGATTGAATTTGTAAAACAGTTCATTTATTTTTATGCAATAACTACTTAATTCTTAAGCATAAGTTTATTTAACTATAAATTATATCAAAAAATAAAATTTCATAGTGGCTACTCAAGTATTTAAAATCGCAATCAATTCCAATTTAAAGTTTACAAAACCACTCAATGAGAAACATTACAAACTGCACAATTCCAAAAAATATTCAAAAGGCCTTAATCAGAATAAATTTTAAACTGAATATTCTCAATCCAAGTTTTAAAAAGCAAACTTTCCTAATTGTACAATTTTACGTTTACGGAGTTTAGGCTATTTAATTTAATTGTTAAAATCGTTTAAATTTATTATTCCCCAATATCCAAGTTTTCCCTAACCTTGAGCGAAACTAAATTTCGCAAATTTTTTCACGTTGCTAAATGTCTTTAAAAATAAATACGAAACAAATAAAAATATTTTCAAATATGGAAAAATTGAAATTGCAACGTGATAAAAAAAAATAATTGGCGAGAATTTGAAATGATTTTTAAAATCTTTAACTCTCAAAAAGCAATTTTTCGTTTCTAATCTGTAGACTGGAACAAGTGGAACCGGGACTTAAAATGTTAAACTTTTTGCAATCGTTCTTATATATAAATAAATATTAAATCATTTAGAATCCTAAATTATTATTACACTAATCTATTATAAGCAAGCAAAAAATCTTTGTAAAATTTCCTCTAAATCTACATTTTTAAATCAAAATTCTAATTTATTTGCTGCTACCTTTTTGCTTTAAATTTAATCACTCACATTATCAATTATAATTATACGATGGTACAGGCTCAATTGTCAAAAAAATGTAATTAGAATCTGTAACCAGCCAATACAATTCTTAATCCGACTTTTTTCGATAAAAAAAAAACGTAAATCCTTAACTACATCTTCATCACTCTCGATTAAACCGCGAAATCAACAAATGCGGACGTCGCGTGCCTTGAATAAAGAGTTAATCCACTCAAGATTGAGATGTAGCATGCGAAAGAAGTAAAGCAAAGTAATTGTTATTCCAAGCGAAGAAAGGAAAAAGGAAAAAAAGGAAAATGGCGAAGAAAGAAGACGATGAAAAAAGCGTCAACTGGCAATAAAGGCAGGTGCCATTCCCGACAGCTGTTTGCTTAAGTAGTGTCCGTGTCGTAGGTGTTTTTAATACATAAGATGCACACCGTGGCTCGGCCCCCATTTATACCTTCCATAAGCTATAATAGCAGTATGTAAAGTCTATATAATATCTTCTATGGTATGGTAACTATGGTGCAATGCCATCATCCTGCAGAAGCAGCTGTTGAGCTGCAGCCTCAGAATTGGCGGTAGATTCTTCCTAGCACGTGCTAGCAAATGTCAAAGGAGACAGGACGACCTCCATTTATTAAGTTTCATTCTACATTCTAAGTCAACAATCTGAAAATCTACGAGCCACGAAATAACAGCTTGCCCTTTAAATTGCTGACCGAAATAAAAAATGGACCACCCGTTTACCTGTACATCCCTTCATTCTATTTTCGTATTGTCGGGAAAAATGAATGGGAAATCGGTTCCGTAACATAAATAGAACATTTTTTAAATGTAGGGCAGTGGTCAAATCAAATTGTATTCGAAAGCTCATTTATGATGAAATTTGTGCAATTCTGTGTGGAAGTTTACAAATATTCTGCGGAATGAAGATAGCAAATCTTTAAGGTTCTGAATTGAGATTTGCTTGCATTAGACATCACAACCCAAAACGCTTTTAAAACAGGAAATATGGTGATTTTTAACGAAAATGGGGAGATAACAGGGGCATACATTATTTTAAATGAAATAAAAGTACAGGTACTATATCGAATTCTATATGAAACACTTATAGGATTTCAAGTCAAAATATATTGAATTTTCAACCAAACATTCAGGAAAAGTTTTGTTTGTTGAATCACACAAATTCCTTCTTTGGTGTAGGGTCAAACAAATAATTTTTTATAAAAAAAAAAATTTCAACAAAAGAGTTTATATTTTATATTTTAGTCAAAAATGGAATTGTTGAATGTTCAGTTAAGAAAATTAATTTTGATCCAAGAAGGAACAAGAATTTTCTACACAATAGTTACCTTCAACACATAAAATAAATTTTTGTAAAGTAATTCCATTTTCAAACAAGTAGTTGCATGAATCTTCGATATTTTCGATCGAAAAATATGAATTTATACCAAATTAATTAAATTTTAAAAAAAATCATAACATTTTCAACCAAATATATAATAGTAGACTTTTCAATGGAAAATAATGAACTTTCAATCAAAATTAGATAGATTTTCTTATCAGGCTATAATAAATCAGTTCGCATTTAAGCGAAAAAACGAGGAAAAGGGGAATTTTTTTAAAAGCATGGGAAAGAGTGTGAAGTTTGCAATATATTTCTCCTGGAAAACCAAAGTAACAAGTTTGTCTCGTTAAATAAACTATAGCTAATACTAAAAAAATTATAATTTCAGGAGAAACAACAGTGAATTTGGAGAATTCAAAATTGAACCATTAGTTCAGAGATAAATTTTAGGCCAATCAAATGTTAACTGAATTGTCCATTTGGTAACTTAAAACGTCCTTTATTGACAAATCAAACAATTTTATGCTCAAATTAGCAACAAAAAAAAATAATAATTTTATCATTTAGAATAAAAATGTAAATTTAACAGGGTTTGAAATGCCAAACATATTAACTTTGCATATTTCATAAAAAGCAAGCAGTCAACAAAAACCAAAAATCTAGTGACACTATAATAAATATTTTAAAAAAAGATATAAACAAACTTAACTCC
Organism: Belonocnema kinseyi; assembly: GCF_010883055.1. Lineage (NCBI taxonomy): Eukaryota > Metazoa > Arthropoda > Insecta > Hymenoptera > Cynipidae > Belonocnema > Belonocnema kinseyi. The sequence continues at coordinate 88,735,693 of NC_046663.1, read as the reverse complement.
TTTTTCGAATTCAGCAAAATTTAATATCTGCCTGAAAATAAAAAACGTCTCAAAGCAATACAGTAAAAATCTTAAATAAAGTAAATAATTCAACTTCCTTTTCAGATATAATTTCTTGAGCATTCTATTAACTTAATTTATTATAAGCAATACGTTTTGGAGAATTCTAAGCCTGGGGAAGTTCTAAGATCGACCAAATGGCCCGTTTCTGAAATTTGTTTGCTGGGGCCTTATTCCTAAGAGACCCTCCCGAGGGGCTTTTACTTTTAATTTGTAGCCGGCAAGTCCCTTCCTTATCGGGCATGGTCACCCAGTCGAAAAGGGGAACACAGGACATCTGCAACGGAGAATCAACTCAAGACCTTCCCTTCGGTCTTAACTTAGCCTTATAGTACCGCCCTTCCCCCTTTTTAAGTCAGTCCTGCTGTACGTAAAAATTCCCCCTCGTTAACATCCGTCTTCTTTTCCCACCTTCTTTTCTTCCTTCCGTCTGTCATCCCCGTATGTCAGGCCACTATAAACTCGATTTTTAGTCACGCTTTTCGTAAAAACAGACCTACTTAACTCTCGAGACGGCTGTATTTTTTCAAAAAATAAAACTGAAAAGGAATAAGAAATAC
>NC_046663.1:88718552-88734973 GCF_010883055.1 Belonocnema kinseyi | reverse complement strand
TTTCATTTATCTTCAATGGTTTTCTTAGTAAATATATGGCCGTAAATAGACAGGCAAGTCTGGCGCGACTAATTGCTTACAAGAAATGCATGATGAAGAGTGTCAATGGAGAGACGTCTGAAACCAAAGACCTTGAATACTAATGGGTCCGCGCGAAGAGCTTCACATGGTGACTTTGTGAAACTCTTCATCTGGGGTGATTGCTAGAGAGATTAAACAGCGACCTAGGCTGGAGCAGTGTTGTGGAACGTGTGAATCATGCTTACCCTGAAAGGGATTTGGAATAATAATAAACATTTTTTATTGTATTAGGAATAAGCCACTGAGTCATCAATCCTTAATCTTTCAGGATCTTTGTTTTAATTTTATTACGAGCAATTTTCAGCAAAATTACGTGTGACTCGTCACACACGGAAGCGGAGAATTGCCCGGATACAATATAATAAGTCCGTGTGCAGGTGCAGTCTTAAACGCGATGATCAGGAAGGGTAAGAATGTTAATCGAGTGTGTGAACGCAACTATATTTGTAAAAAGAAAAAGCATTGTAAACTTTTTTCCCGCCATTTTCTAAAATCGATAATTTAGACATTGTTTTCCTCTACACATATATTTCTTATTTATTCTTAATTCAAGAATGAACTAACAATTAGTCAATTTATATTTAATATAATGTATCATTCGTAACTATGTGAGTAATGGTACTGTGGATTCATAGGTGTCTCGGGGTTCGAATCCCATAGAAAGATTTTTTCCCCTAAATTTCTTATTTAAATTAAGTTTGTTAAATGTAAACCAATTAAAATTAGACAATTATGAATTTGAAATAACATAAAATAATTAAACTAAAATTTTTTTAAATCTTCAGTTTAATAACAGGAACTTTTTTCTCAATTAAAACAGTCACCCTGTAAACAAACATCTTTTTCATCGTTAGATTTTAAGCTGATATAGTCAATTGTATAAAGATAGATTTTTTTATATAATTTTTTTTAATTCTGGCTCAATGGGCACAAATACACACAGTCTATGAAGATTAGATTGGGGTTCATTAGGGCCAACTATCATTGGGGTTCGAATCCCGGCGGAAGCAAATCTTTTCCAATTTTTTTTTTTATCTAAAAAAAAGTTTTCTCCCAAACACAGATATTCTCCAATCCCGAAAAAAAAAACTTTTTTTATCAATCCCATTCTAAAAACTCTGTCTTTTCATAATTTTCAGCTCAGATCATGATCCGGGCACGGAATTACGTCAGAAGTGTTACGATCACTACTCTCTCGACGGGGATACGCGTATACAGATAGCCAGGGTAAAATAAGTCCCGCCGGGACATCTGGTTACCACCTGCCTCAATGTGCCCTTGTACTCGTGCTGCCAACTTCCCCTATACAGTATACGCTGTACAGACCGCTCCCATATCTCCGCGACGGCGTTACCTAGTACTTGCGAACTCACACCACTTTAAAATACACAGGTATACGTGCACCCATACAGCTTTATTATAATAATGCCGGTGTTAGAATACCCACGGTGTGTAGCCTTACATCCCCGTAGAAAAAAGGGCGGGAAGCCTCACACTGTATTTCATCCCCCTGGACTCTCGACGTATATAGCGCACCTCACCTTATACCTTATAGACTTTATACTCCAAAAAGGGAGACGAAAGGGGCCCTGTGCTCGTTCCCATGACAAGTGCGATGGATATTTTTCGTGTGAATCTTTCACTCCCCCGTGGGAATAGCCATAAGGGAATGCAAAAAAAATCATCATTAGAAACTGGGCCGACACTCCCTCTATTCCGGCGCCAGATGGAAGATGCATGGTTCCGGTAATGAGGGTGGGTTGAATGATTTTTGACATTTTCAAGTGGCATGATTGGGTTTTTTTTGTGTCCCGTAGGAATTTCCTTTTTTAATATTTATTCCGAGATTTTTGAATCACTCAAATACTATTTTTAATTTAAATGATGTTTATCGTTGCAAGATTGTCACAGACCAGGGCGACTTTAATGACCTATGATAACACACTTCTGTTATAGCAACCAAGCCAGTTAACTTTACTGCTGACGAAAGTACTTGAAATTTAATCGTATAATTCATTTGTGACAAATATTGAGGTACAAATTTTCGCGAATATTGAACTTTTAAATTTACCAAAGAAGCGAACTATATTTGTTATTTTATTAGAAGAATTATTTAATGGGAATAAAAAAATATCGACACAATTTTATTATAAAGTCTTCCGTTCGACAGAAGGTTTCAGATTTTAATATTGATCATTGGGGCTTTGATAATCCATCGCCCCTTTATTTCCTCAAAGGCTATTGAGAACCACACATTAGGAAGAAATTCGACACAATAATTGGAGAGGGACCCTAAATATGATTCAAAAATAAAAAAGGGAGATTATATGTTCAAATCATCGAGACTTTTTATATTCAAAAGGATTTACATATACTTCAAATATAGACTATTTTCTGTAAAAGAACTTTCTTTTTAAAAATATCAACTCTCAAATTTTCTACATCTTTTGTATTCTAATTGTTCAAGTCGAGGATGCAAATATTACCTCAGTTTAATTTATTGTTAAAAAATAACCTCTGTAAGTTTAGAAACATAAATCTTTCGATTTAAAAACCGCGTCAAAATGACCTCACAATCGTTACCACGTGACAGGCACCCGATTTTGACATCACTCTGGCGCGAAATTTGAATTTTTAATTTTTTCTCCCTTTTAAACATTGCGATTCCTACTTTTTAGTAATAAAATATCTAACCGAATATTTGGACCCCCCTTTTTGCAATACACACTGACCTCAAAGATTTTAAAAAGGCCCTAAATATATTCAACTCCCCTATAATTGAATACTCCCCCTGCGAACTATCAAGCCTAAATTTCTCAAGAAATGGACTGGCGGGCTAAAAAATTACCCTAACTGACCTCGTACTTGTTCGAACTCGAATCCTTACAATAAAAAAGAACAGAGCAGATGCGTGCAATCAGGGTCTTGTGTCTCGTCGGTCGGCAACCCCTCGAAAGTAAAATCTCTCTAGCGCCACGTCGAGGCCGAAAATAATGCAAGGAAACAGGACGATACACGGGAGGAACTTCAAGGGTGCCAGAGAAATACCATCACCTTCTTCCCTTCACGAAGTTTTTACCTTCTTCCCATCCTCCTTTATTGCTCACTCTTCTCTCTCTTCCTCGGACCCAGACGTAAGGCTCAACCAAGAAACAACCCCTTGGCAAATTTACAATTCGGCATTCGACTCTCCCCACGATTTGGATCGTTCATTGTAGTTTACCATAGGGGTGCAGCTGCTATCAGTTGCCCCCTCCAGACATTACATTTCCTTGCGTTTTTTAAAAGATGAGGAGGTGAGGGGAAGACTCACGAGACAACATGCTCAAGCTTTTTTAAGTTCCGACTTGCCTGGAGGTCGGTCTTTTAAAAGCTTTTAAAGCATTGTCTCCTTTGAGAGGTGAGAGAAAGATGTTGAATTATTCATTTGCTTGGTTTTTAAGTTTTATGTGTGGTTGCAAATTTTTAATATTTAAATGGTATTAGAAGTAGGGACGTGAACTTCAACCAAAAACAGTTGCATGTTCAACCAAATAGTTGAATTTTTAACCAAACAGTTGAATCATCAACAAATTCATTTTTAAGGCAAAATTCACAAATTTTCAACCAGATAGTTGAGATTTCAATCAAACAGCTAAATCTTCAATAAGACCAAAATTTGAATTTTTTGGAAGACAGTAGAATTTAAAAAAACAGTTGAATTTTCAATTGAAAAATATAAACTTTCAACAAAAAGTTCATTTTCAACCGAAATAGTTGAATTTTCAACCAAATAATAAAAGTGAACTAAAAATGTAGGGACATGATCAAGTTTTCGATGGGGCTGGTTCAACGAAAAATTGCGGCGACCGTGGCAAATGTGACGTGAGTAAAGCTCGAAATCCAACGGAAACAATAAAAAATAAAGTAAAATGATAAAATGCTTCCATAAGACGTACACATTTTGAACAATTTTTTACCATATACAAATTTTTTCTAAATCGCATACAATATTTTCAAAATGCGTAGGACTTATGACAAAATTTATAATTTTAATTTGCATTGTTTCCAATGGATTTCGAGCTTTGTTCACCTTATTTTTGACTCACACGCTGCAATTTGTTGGGGGTGGCAGCAGTATCGGAAAGATAGATTAGATCTTTATAATCGTCAGAAGAAAGAAACTCGGAGGAAAAAAGGAAAAAATAAAAGATAAATAATTTAGTGACAAGAATATTATATCCTTGACAGTTATAAGTGCGTCTTATAGAAATTCCCTGACATTTTGGAAGATTTGTTTCAACATCACTAACTTTCCCTGACCGACGGCCAACCTTCGTGTTGGCTTTATTTCAAAAATCAACATTACTTTAGGATTTGCAAAGTACTTATTGGACTTGGTAATGAATAATTAGTGAAAGCTGGTTGGCTGGTATCTTGTCAGGTAGTTGAAAGATTCTCGCACCCTAATAAAGGTCATTAAGACTAGCTACTGATTTACTGGTAAGGTAAACAGGTAAGATATTTTTCTATTTGATCATGTAATAAAAAAAAGCATGAAGAACGTAGAAAAAATGGTTAAGCAGTAAAACCCTTCAGGATTACAACCCCCAAATTTACTATACTTTTTGCAATGCAAATAAACAAATAAATATATTATAAATTAATTATAAACAAAAATTCATCAATTCATCAGTAACTTTAAAAGCATCAAACCTGAAATTCCATTACTATGAAATTCTCAAGTTCGGAAGCCTAAATTTTAAAGAGGGATTTAAATTTTAAACTGTAACTCGTGAACCTGTTTGCAGAGGTACCTCGTTTATGTTACTCACTTCCGATGTGTTATTTACATTCCTACACAAAGGATCATCATTATCCGTCGAGAAGATTTAGGACACAAACAATAGAATCGCATCTAAAGTCTAAAACTCTAAACGTCTAAAGCTTGTAAAAGCTAAAGTTTCGAAGGATACCTTAAATCAGGCCCGCTTTTACATTTCCAGAATTTACCGGGAGACTTGAGTCCAGTATTTAGTTTCGGCAAACGCGGGAGGCCATGGATTACGAAACATCACAACGGGATCAATCCCGGTTTCGGGTTTTAAAGCCCACGACACCAGATCTTGGTTTCGACACTCAAGAATCCATAGAGACGATCTGCATTCAGGCAACGCCCCTGAAAAACCTTTTCCAATCTCTTCACTTCAGTTTACTTCGTCCCAGTGACACAATTCTTGGAAACATATTGTTCACTTTTTTCTCTCCATGCTTTGGGCTTTTGGCGGGAAACTATTTTATTGGAACAAGGTAGGCAAAAAACTTAATTTTCAAAATGACCTGACATACCCCTGATTTTCTCTAAACAAAGATGAATTTTCGAGAAAATATTCGAAATTTCAAACAAAAAATATTAAACTTCAACCAGAAACAGTTGAAATCTCAACCCGGAAAGTTGAATTGTCAACAACAAAATGAATATCTAAAAGGACGATTTTTCTGTCCAACCATGTGAATGTTCCACAAAACAGTTGAATTTTCTTAAAAAGGATGAAACTTTAACCAAATACTTGCATTTTCAACAAAATACCGGACATTTCTACCTATAAAGATGAATTTTTTATTGTTGAATCAGCTTGATCAACCTGATAAGTTGAATTTTGAACAACAAAAAAAGATGAAGATACAAAAAGACGACTTTCCTGTGCAAATGTGGATGAATGTCAACAAAACAGTTGAATGTTCGACCAAGAAGATTACTTTTTAAGAAAATACCTAATATTTCAAACAAATAGTTTTATTTTCAACCAAAAACATAAATTTTCGTTAAAAAAATGAAAAAGTTAAATTTTCGATAGAAAAAACAACAAAAAACGAAACTTCCACAAAATAGTCGAATTTTTAACTAAAACGTTAAATCTGTAACCAAAAAATGAATGTTTTACCCGCAAATATTATTTTTCTCTCAAAAAGACGAATTTTCAGCAAAAAAGTTGCACCTTTAACAAAAAAGACGAATTTTCAACCAAAAATGAAAAGGTTAAATTTTCAGTGGAGAGAATTAATTTTCTAGAAAATAATTAAATTTGAAACCAGAGCTAAATTCTTAATAAAAATGATAAATTTTCAAGAAAAAAATTAATCCTTAACATAGAAGTTCAAATTTTAAGCAAAAAATACAAATTTCCAAACAAAGGATAAATTTTCAATCCGTAAATAATATTATTCTACTAAAAAAAAATGAAGTTTCAGGAAAAAGTTAATTTTCAACCACGAAGTTGCATTTTTAACCATAAAAGAGTAAATGTCAGCCAAGAAGATTAGTTATACACCAGAGAAGACGAATTTTCAACTTAAAAAAATTTCAAACAAAAATTGAAATTTTAAAATTAGTTAAAAATTAATTTTCAACCATAATAAAAATAAATTTTCCACAAAATAGTTGAATAGTTGTTTCAAACAGAGAAATTTTCAATAAAAACATTTGACTTTTGAACAAAATTCTTGAACTTTTAACCAATTAATGCAATTTTTAAGTGAAAATATACGAACTATCCCATCGTCCCGAATTGAATACTAATGTCTATGATCTTTTCCAACTCCCCCAATTTTTCAGAACGACTAGACATAGCCAAAAATATAATCTCCAGGAGCAAGCAACTCAAAATAAATAACTAGAAATAGAAATAACAAGGCCAATAAATTACTAATAACATTTTATCAGGGTGGCCGCAAACTTCATTTTCAAAGTTCCCTATCTGTTCCCTGAACAATTTTTCAGTTTCCCAGACTGTTGATATTGAAAACCAGAATTTCAATCTTTAACATAGCGTTTTTTATAAACGAAATAAAACAGTTTCAAGTTAAAATTTAAAGGTTTCAATTTTATTATCCTTGACAGACTTTCCCTGACCTCTAAAATGTCCTGACTTTCCCTTAATATTCAGATATACGGTGTATACATATGTATATGATATTTTGTATTGAAAAAAATTAAAAATTCAGAATGTAATGTAGGTTTGAGATATGAAATAACAGTAAATTACTAATAATTATTTCTTTGTGGCGAATATTCTCAGTGATAGTTTGAGTTTCTAGATTTTAGATTTCGAGAGTCCAGGTACCTGCCGAAGTGGCTCAATTATGTCACTGACTCGGGATAAAGGAAACCAACAAAAAGCGTCTTGAGTCTTCAGACCTAGGTTTAATACTAATTCTAAAGACGGCTACAGGTTAGCAGAGGATACAAATGCTACGTGTAGGTATTGACTGTAGGTATTTTGTATTGGAATGTACACAATCATTTCTGCGATTTTCTCAGAAGTTTAACATGTCTTTTTTTCTCTGTTCCAGTGTATGTTAAGTTCTTTTTACGAATTACTTATATACTGGGTGAAAAAAGTATACAAAAAATATTGTACCAATAAAGAAATATCATTTTTGTAATGGGATGCAAAGTTTGAAATTGACTGAATAACCAAAATTCTGTTTATATCCATTTTTGTAATATTAAATCAAAATGGTTAAATGTTTAAACTTGCTGATGAAATGCTTTTTTGCTGATTCGATCTATATTACATTATTGTGCCTGTATTTATACTAATTTATTACTTTGCAACTTGTTCATTGAAACATCATCTAATATTTACGTTCGAATGTCATTTGAAATCCAAATTTTGTTGTTAACAGGAAATGAAACATACCTGTCATGAGATGGCATCAATAATGAAAAGGTCGTTTAAATTACACAAATCTACATTTAGAAGCAATTTGAGTAAAGATAAGGCCATATCATTTGATATCGATGTCGACACAGAAACTTCCGGCCTCGAGGTAACTCAGATAAAATACACACATTATTTAAAAAATGTAATTCTTAAATTCTATCATTCTTGTCGGTGAAATCCATAAAATTGGATTTCGACTTTCTTTTCAAATTTTGAATAATGATATTTCGGATTTTCCAAACTTTAATTTTGAATAATGGAGTCATATTTTCGGAACTTCTTGCAATTAATTGGAAGCACGTTGCTTCTGACAGCTGACTTCTGCCCTTTTTGGTTTCCAGATAGAAATTAGGAAGTAATTACAATTAAATTCATGAAAGAAAATGATCATAAGCATTAATAATATCGCACCGGCTGATTTTGTCGGATTTGTGAACCATTGGTGAGATTGAAAGGAAGTGGGGGGGGGGGGACATAGTGCCAATTTCACGAATATACAATGCTAAAAATGTTGTATTTATAATCGAATTTTTTTAAAACTACTTGAAAAGGTTTGAAATTTTTTTTAATGCTGAAAAATAAAATCCGATAATACGCCAATATTTTTTTAATTTGTCAAAATAACGTTACTCGTGTTTTCTATAATAATTCGTTTATCGAATCTTTTCAAAAATATAATGTAAACATCTATAACAATAACAATTTTTCAATGATGAGGGAGAAGTTGAGGAAGTTTCTAGTAATTTTTCTGTTTAAAAATTTTTTTTAGCTAGCTTTAAAGAATGTGTTTGAACACTTCCAGCACTTTCTAGTGATAAAAATACAGCACACAAATGCAAGATCAAAGATTGAAAAGTAGATACGCAATAACTTCCAGAATTCTCATGTTTTAAATTTTTTATATGTATTATTATCATTCAATAGACTTTGATTCCTTATTCTTATCACAGTATATCTCCTGTTCTTAAAGCATTTTGGGCTTTAGAAAGAATTTTTTTATTTGAACTACAGAATCGATTCATCGTTAGTGTTTATTTTCTCGATTGAATTGTTCCACTTCTTTGCTGTCGCCGACGTCCTTTAAATCTACAAAATTATCAAATAAATCGTTCAGTAAATGTTTTGAAAGTGGTATCATCATAAAGAAACTCTTTCAAAGCTTCTTGTTTTCAAATGTCTTTAATTTGGTTCATGAGTAAAAAAAACTTTGAAAACTTGTAAAAAAAAGAAGAGGGAAATTGGGTAAAAATTCTCGATTTTAGGGATTTTTTTAATTTAAGGAGGAAGAAAGGGAGGCGACCCCCCCCCCCCCCCCCCCCCCCCCCCCCCCCCCCCCCCCAGACTTCACGCTTACCCAAAGACCACATTCGACAATAACAATATATCAAAGACCCTTCCGACCAATGAAAGGGCTTGTTTTTTTACTATTTTTTTTTGCTGAGGAACCTGAAAGAAGAGAAAACAGTCACGAGCTTGGTCCCTTGTGACCCTACCGTCCCAAATTTTCCAGGAAAAACAGAAAAGAGACTTACGCTTCAGTGGGTGGCGGTGAGTAAAACGAAGAGTGGTAGGTATTGATATCCGCATTTTTGGCAGGTACGAGCAGACCGCCCGGTATTAAATCCATTCTCAAAGGACGGTCTCCTTTTTTCTCTCCCGCGTTTTCTATCCTAAGTTGGGTCCCCGCTTTCGTCAGGGACGAAAAGGTCCAGGAAGAAGATAGCTGGAGGCCAAAAACGAGATCTTCAATCCTGATCTTCTAAGAGCAACGAAAAAGGTTCTACACTATATCCATGGCTCTACACGATAACACTGCACACAACAAACGAACCTCGGAACGCAGGGACTTCAGAGAACATTTTCTGGACCACTCCGTTTCTCCTACTACTCCAATTTCGCCTCCCTCATCTCACGATCATTATTCTTCTTTTAACGATGTCTTTTATCTTTCTCTTCCTTTTGTATATTGCCCTCTATATCCCTCTTCTTTATATTCTATCTCTTTATTTTCTCTATTAATTTTTGCTTCACTATTTAATTGCTCTAGTTAATTTTCCTTTACTATTTTTACTAACTAAAAATGCACAAGGAGATGATATTTAAAAACAAGCACATTCCGAACACAAAACTATGTCCATGACGTTCACCAACACACTCTTTTGCTGCTGTTTGTTTGGAGCTATTGATTCTCGACATAGGCGTGGAGCATGCGCGTGATTTCCCCTTTTTCCCCCACTAGAGGGCTAGCAAAACACGAGCAGCGAGAGAGAGCAAGCCCTTGGAACTCTCTCTCGTCTTTAAAACTGATGGGGTTGATAATTTTGTCATGATTTTTTGAATAGTTTGGGGGAAAAATTCCGAAAGAGTTTTATACTTTGGTTTTAGAAGGTTTCTGACCGCGTAAAATTAGAAAAAAAAAACGTATGGATGTTGAACGATAAATACGCAGTCTAGCCTTGCCGATGGTTTGGTTCGAACTGAGTGAAGTAAGGGCACCCAGCGCGAGAGAGGGTCCGATCACGGTTTCTGAGCGCTCTCTGGGGGTTGAGAGGCAGAGAGAGAAAGAACTGGGGAACCACTCAGGAGAGCAGCAGAGAGAAAATGGCCGTGTGTGAAAAAAACTCTTGATATACGAAAACAGCCGAAAATTACCGAAGAGACTTAGGGATGTTAGAATCTCGATTTTACGACTGTCTCAAAAAATTATGCAATTCTGAATTTATTCGAAAAATTAATGTGGATTTGTGAAACTAACGTTACATAAACTTAATTAAGGAAAAGCGTCAAATAAGTCATGGAACGTTATTCGATCAACCGGCAATCGAGAGGTACTGAGTTCGCCCACAGGCTAGTCAGCGTCAATTTTTTATATAATATATTATAAGGATATCAAACTTTGTTTTGAATAATAAAGAAAATTAACTTCTGTAAGTCGCCCGGTAAAATATAAATTTTACTGTGGCCTAACCCACATTTTCACGATTTTAAAGGAGAGATGAATCCGTGCTGCATTAAACCCTGAAAATTTGTATTAAACAAGTGTAATTTAATTAGGTTCCGAATTTGAATTGTCACCAAATTACAGATTGTCAATATTTTGAACTTTAATTTTAAAACGTGAGTGCAAAAAAGTGGAGGAAATGCAAAGACCGAACGCGTGGCTCAAGGTAATTTAATTACGATTTATTTAGGTAAAAATATGGTGATAAAAAAACTTTTGTTTTGCTACAGAAAAATGCTTCCTCCTTTGTTTTCAGGTTCCTGAAAAAGAAATTGTGTTATTTTTTTCTTCAAATTCGTCAATATTAAGACGTTTCCTAGGCCTTTGAAATTAACACTGGATTTGAAATGCGAAAACCTCAGTTTTCATAAAAATAGGAATAAAAAAACTACTTTTTATGACAATTTTGTAAATTGAATTTAAGCCACTCCCTGAGAAACATGCAAGAAATCGAGTCGCCGAAAATGCAAAATAGCTGTTTTATTTAAAAGGCATGCTAAAGACAACATTTTTTGGAGTCAATTACACTGCAAATTAATGTTAAGAATAATATTCTTTCATTAATTTATTTATGAACTGTTTAAAAGATAAACATTTGCCTTAATTTTTTTTTACTACAAAATCATGAAGAGTTCGTGTTTTCTGGAAGTAAGAACAGAATTAATGAATTTTAGGAAGAATATTTTTAGTTGAAAAATTTTTTAACTGTTCAAACAATTTCTACTTCTTAAAATGTTTTTCACGTCAAATCATGAACAAATTTCATGATGTTGAGAATAATATTTTTTGTTCAATATAACTTCTAAATATGTAATAAGTAACATGGTGTAAACTGTAAAGAGATTAAAAAACATAAATTTTTCACCACCCTTCCAATAAAGTCAAGAAAGAATGATTATTAATTGTTTAAACATTTGATGATGTTTTTAACAACAAACAGAAATCCTATCATTTTCACGATTTTGTTTGGAAAAAAATGTTAACAAATTGAAATTGTTTTTAAACAATTACATAACGCCTTAAGAAAAGATTAGTCCAAATATGCATTAAGCATATCATTAATAAGTCCAGAAAATATAAATTTTTATGATTTATAATTTAAACAAAAACTGAAACATATACATGTGTTCCAACAGTTTTTAAATGTATTAAACGAAAAATATTATTCTAAATATTAACTTACTGTGTCATTATCATTAATCCCATAAAATAATAATTTATCATGATCTACAGGGCAAATAAATATTGAAGAATAATAATAATTGTTTAAGCAATTTAACATTAGTTGAAAAATACTTTCAGACTTGACACTTTTAGAATAAAAACTATTCATCTTGAGAAAATTATTTCAAAATCCTGTCTTTATCATAAATTTTACATGAAACTGCTCTCTTGCACTTTTCGGGGCGTTTCCGAGCACAAGACAAAGAGGTTGGCGCGTGAAATAAAAAAGTTATGGGATGAAAATTATTCCTTGAACATTTCCTAAGATAGTAACTGAAATTAGTTTTTTTAATTGAATTAAAATAATCTTTTTCCATTTAAAATTCAATTTGAATTTTAAAAGCCTTAATATTGACCGATTAAAAAAAACATCTAAGGAAAAAAAATGAAATGCCTTTTCTTTGGCCTTTTATATAGGTTTTGTGAAGGGGTCTTTTGTTTTCCCATAGAAAAGAATTGTTATATAACTTCTGAATTGTTCGGAGACTTCGGACATCGATTAGGTTTATTTTCAGTTAAAAATTTGAGATATTCTTCAATTGTTTTTCCAAATTGACATTAATACACCAGTGTATTATCATGATTGGTTATATAAAAAAGTTTTAAATAATTAAATTATTTGCTTTTTTCAATATTTCTAAATTCTAGGTACGGTTATTAGTAATACTCGAAAAGGTGAAAATATATCCTTATCACTTTTTTTTTGATAAAAACCAATTACCGGAGTTATAACATTTATAAAATTCCAAAAAACAAACGACAATGAACATTTCAATCCAAACAATGCACGATATTAAAAAAACTCAAAGGAAGAAAAACGCTGAATTTTGAAAACCGTACAAGATTATCATTAAAGATTTTTGAATCGGACTAGGCAAGATACGACTAAAGATGAATCAGCATGAATTGTACATCCAAAAAGGTCTGCAAATTTGTTATGTTCACTTTCTAAAAGGAAGCGTGGTTTTTGTTTTATTTGTAAAAAACAGCATTAAAAATGGAAAAATTAATTTTTTTGACAAACGACACAAGCTACGAAAAAAATAAAGAACCAAAATTTATTCATCCGAAAAAAGCTACACATTTGTTAAAATCATTTTTAATAGGATGCGTAGTTTTTGTTTCAGTTGTGAAAAATAACATTGACAATAAAAAAATCCAATTTTTTGAAAAACAATGGATTCAAGAGATCTACAAATTTGTATTAAAATTTAGTTATAAGAACACATTCAAAATGAAAAAATTACCTTCCCCATGTGCGAAGTCACATACGGCCCAGCATTGGCCCATAGTCGGCCAAAATATTGCCAAAGCTCGGCTGCCATCATCGCGCCAATGACGGAATGATAACTATGGCCTGCACTTGGCAGCCAAGGTTTGGCTGCCATTGTCGGCCCAACACTGGGTATCAATATCGAACCAACCTGGATACCGAAATTAATTTAAAAAATGATAAAAAAATCCTTGAATTTTTCTTAGGACGCATCTGCTTTATCCATTCATCATTATACGACTGCATATCGTTCGAATATTATTTATAATTTCAAGAATTGAAACTTCATTTAAACATTTTGGTTAATTTTAACGACTACTGCTATAGTCTAAGGATATGCCAAAAATATATTTAAAAAATAAATATTTATGTATTGCGAGTACTTTGAATGTGAATATTAATGGTCCTGTTTAGATTGAATACATATATTACATTTAGAACATTATATTACAAATAAAATTTCTAACGCTACGGGGTATCGAACCTATGTCTACATACTTAAATCTATCGCCTAGAAGTCGGGAGTGCTAACCATTTCGCTAAACCGACAAGTTGAAACACTGTGAAAAAGTCATCCTCATAAGCTAAAGTTAAAAAAAGTTAATGTAAATGTAAAATACACGAACTGTGAACAGGAATATCAATACAATAATTTTTAAATCAATACTTTCAGTCGATTACAATTTTTCTTCCCGTAATATTTCGTTTTATCCGCTGTAGGCTACTTTACAAGTTTTTGCAATGACAGGAAATGTAATTTTTTATAAACATTCAAAATTTTTAATGACAGAACTTAGAAATTTCATCAGGAACTTTGACGATTTTTCAACAACATCATTTTTATCTTTCGGGTAAGATTTGTTTTTTAGGTGCTAAAAGTGAGACTTGGCGCAATAAAGTGCTGATGCTGGACCAAGCATCGGTGGAGGATCGGAAAACATAAATAGCTAATATAGGCTTCCAGAACTGGCGCAACATTGGGCCGATTAAAATGCCGATATTGAACTAATATTGTTAGCCGAATTTTGGCTGCAAAAATTAAACCAACACTAGGCCATGTATTGAGCTCCGGGAATTCGCACTTGGGTTGTGTTTTAGGTTCTAAAAGTCAGAGTTGACTCAACAAAATCGCTGATACTGGGCCAAGCATCGTTGGAGGATCGGCAAATACAAATAAACAAAATAGACTGTCTGCACTGGCTCAACATTGAACCAATTCAAATAAAACATGGTTTGCTGTGGTAAAAGTGGCACTTGGCCCAGTAATGTGTCGTCACTGGGCCAGACTTTAGCGGATCCTCGTGAAACATAGTTCCCCGTAATAAAAGTGAGACTTGGCGCAATAAAGTGCCGATACTGGGCCAAGCATTCGTGGAGGATCGGCAAATATAAATAGACAATATGGGCTGCCAACACTGGCTCAACACTGGGCCGATTAAAATGCCGATATTGGCCCAATATCTTTAGCCGACCTTTGGCTGCCAAAATTGGACCAACGCTGGGCCGTGTATTCAGCTCCGGCAAATCGCACTTAGGTCTTGGAAAAACGACAGAAGTTACAATAACATTTTAACTAATAAATTTTTTCGCCTAAATTATTTCTACAAATTTTCTTAGCACCACTTCACGTTGTAATAAAATGCTTCTTAATAAAATGCTTGTTAATAAAATTTTTTTCGCATAGGGTGCACACTTTTTTAAATCATAAAAACACGGCAATGAAAATACAGGTGTTTCAATGTCGCAATACAATGTAATTTGTACTTTATTTTGCAAAATCTTAATGACCATTCCCAGGCTGAGGTACATAAATAAATCTAATATACGTTTGATATAATAGTGTTGAACATAATGTAGAAAAGTAAACATTTTGGACAAAATCGAGTGCTAAGCACAATACACGTGATGAGAATGTGTTTATTAAAGCTGAAATAGGTTTTACAAAAGAGAATTCACAATCACCAAATTACAGATTGTCAATGATTTAAACTTTAATTTCAAAAAAGTCAGTGCACACATGTGGGAGAAATACAAAGACCGAAAGCGTAGCTCAATGTAAGTAAACTATCGAGTGGGTAGCGTGAGATAAATATATTATCGAGCGCGGAGCGCGAGAACGGACACTCGCGCGCACTACGCGCGCTCAAACCCCACGTCGAGAGATTTAGTCATAAGTACCTTATGGTGTAACGACTGTAACGACTGAAACGTGCAAGTTTCAACTTGCAGCGGCATACGGTGTGGGAAGGGGAATACTTAATGACAAACTGATGCCACCCATTCGAATTTAACCTCCGAAATTCAAAAGAAACAAAAATTATATTGCGTTGCGAGGTCCGATCTGCTGGATTATCTTCAGACAATGACAGTTGGAAATAGTTGCACGATGAAATTTTATTGGGACAATCGATTTTTCAAGGGATATCAATTTAATCAATCATCTACACAAAGGGCAATACAAATTAATTTTATCAAACCCTTTTAATCCCTGTAGTAAAAATGAAATAAAATGTATTATTCATAGCGCATTCATTCTTTTAAAGTTAAAGATATGCTGTTTAAAAATGAGCGAAACCAAAAATAATTAAAATAAGTTTTTAGCATAAGCATGAATGACAAGATATATGGGAGAGTAAATTTTGAAAACGAAATTTGGACGCCTTCTGCTTATTAATTACACGGAACCTGGAGGGCTAAAACAACATTCTTTCCCACAGACTCTCATCCCTCATCATGATGATGATCCTAACAACGCGGAACCGATCATGACTATACACGTCATAGTCATAGTCATGATGATTTTACCGCAGCTGCTCAGAGAAGGTCGACAATTTTAAAAATTCGAAACGCAAGGGATTTCAATGAGGAAAAGTCCATCCTATTATATAGTTTTTTTTAGCTTTCCTTTTCCTAATTTTAGTTATAGGATATATTATTACTGCTAATGTGAAAATATATACTAAACACTAGTATCCATTTTCATATTTAGATTTAACTTTTAAGATTAGTCTTATCACCGTTTACAACAGTCTTACTTAAAGACTATATGTACAGTCTCATTCAGGATGAAAGGACTAAAATTAAGCAGTCATGACGACCAGCGGCGTAGTCAGGATTTTTTTGTGGGGGGGGGGGG
>NC_046663.1:88716698-88718495 GCF_010883055.1 Belonocnema kinseyi | reverse complement strand
GGGGGGGGGGGGCTGAGACCTAAAGCCCCGCCCCTAGCTACGCCACTGATGAAGACAATCTGAACATATAATATGCAGTTGCGTGTAAAAATGTGGACTTAAATTAAGACACAATCTAAATATGAAATTTAAAAAAAAAACAAAGGACAAGCTAAGTCACAATATTCCAGACTGTAGACAGTGCCGGAATAATAAACTTAGGGCCCCTAGACATGACTGTAGGGTGCCCCTCTTCTCTCTTTCAATATAAATTTCAAGAGCAACCACCGCTATAAAATTATTTTTCAGTAAATAATAGATAAATTACATGAGCGAACTACTTTAACTACGTTGCCTTGCCTTTAATTTTGCAAATATTTGTATAATGTCGACGTGATTGATTGAATACACATAAGGTCTGCGTTCGTTCAGAACAAAAACCAATGGATATAAGCGCCTTGTCACTAATTGAATTACTTCAATAATTCTTTACTCGCTTTAATTGCGAAAAATAACGCTCTTCATATGCATTGGTAGACAAAATATATACACTGAAAAAATGGTCTAGCTATCCCACCTAACCGTTTAGCTGGATTTCGTCTTCCAAGAAAATATAGCTGTATCACCTATATTTCTAGCAAATTTTAGTGTTTGAAATCGGTATGAAATCAAATATAACAAGCATAACACTTTGTCACATGATCTGAAATTAGCGGTACCTGAGTGGATCTTTCGAAGAAGATCCTATCATTTGAAATGAGCGAAAATCGAATGAAATCAGCACAGCTCTTTTAAAGTATTCCGAAATCATAAGCGAGTCAGTAAGAGTCAACGATAAATTGCGAGGAATCACGAACAGTCAAGTGAGCAATCAAGGGAACCGACAGTGTAATCAATTTTTAACGGTCATTGTAGAAACATTTTAACACTTGAATCTAAAACTGTTTTCATTTGAAGTTATAAAAACTGAAATTCAAATTGAAACACTCAAAGAGAAACCATTTTGAATTTTAACTTTTAAAAGTAACGTCAAAAACATTATTTTTTCTTAAAACACTCAATATGTTAAGCATATAAAATGGAAGCTTCGGATACATTTCAAGTGAAAAATTTGAAATTAAATGCCGTTAAGTTGTGAAATTAAAAAATTTTAACTTTTATAAGTTGTACACTTCGAAGATTCTAAAATTTTTAATCCTAGCAATCATATTCAATTAAGAAACATTAAAAATTGAACGATTATCATTTTTTAACTGAAAATTTGTTATAATAGAATATAAATTAATTTTATTTTAAGTCTTAATAAATTAACAATTATATTAGGTATTTTCACCTCGACCATCAGCTAACTTCACTTTGTTAATAGCTGAGTGGAAACAATGGATCAAAGGCATGGAACAAAACTTTATATCTGTAATAGCTTTATAATTAATAATCATTATTATCATTTTATTATTTCATTACCCGAGTAAAAATGCTTCAACTTGAGTTCGACTTGGTTACGCCTTGAGTTCGTCTCCAAGACGTCGATGTCTGACTGCGTCTCAAAACTGAGTCGAGACATAGGCCTTCATCTTACTTTTATGGCCACGACAGGTAAAACGGCGTTTACTTGTCTTAAGTCGAGCCTTGTCTTGGCTAAGACGACGTTTACTTGAGTCAAGACGAGCCTTGTCTTGGCTGAGATTATCGAATCTTTTTTGGCTCATGAATGAGATTAAAATTGATGAATGAAAAATTTGTGATTATTAAATTAGTTATTTTTAACTTAAAAACTCAGAATCGGTGAGTCTGAACGAGTATAACCCTTATATATAT
>NC_046663.1:88704258-88716598 GCF_010883055.1 Belonocnema kinseyi | reverse complement strand
TATTATATAATTGAGTGTCGGGGTGTGTGTGTGTGTGTGTGTGTGTGCATATAAGCAGCACGTGTCAGAGTTCTAAAAATACGACTCAAGAGATAAATTTATGCCTTCAGGACATAAAAACTTGTCTCCAAGACATAAATTGAAGTCTGCCTCCGTCTCAAAACTGAGACATGCTCAAGTCGAACTTTTCGACTTCAGCATGTCTTGATTGGGGGCAATTCTAGTTGAACTGAAGTCGAAGCATCTTTATTCGGATACATAGCAATTAAAATATATAAACTGTTTTTCAAATAAACTTATAGAGAAAAAATTAGCTTTTACGAAGATATGAGCAAAATAGGGCAAACATGAACTGAATCCCATGCATTTCGTCCCTTATTTAATTAACTGTTGATTGAAGTTAAAATACCTAATTGTTCAATTGTTACGCATTTATCAAAACCTGTGTTTCTTTTGAAATATTTTTGAATATTCCTTTAAAACTATTTTTTTAAATTAAAAAATGATTTTAAATTTACCCAGGTACTTTAAGAAAAATTTTGCATTATCTTTAAATCTGTCAAAATCCTTAAAACGCTTTTAATTTTTTTAAGCTCTACATTTTGCTTTAACATTTTTGGAATAAGTTCAATTTTTTATGAAATTTTTACAACAATTTTAAATCATTATGAACATTATTCAACATTTTTATAAAATTTTACTTACAAAGTAAATAAATTCAAAATAGAGCATTGCCCTCAAGCCTTATGAAATCCATGAGGGCAATCCAGGCGAGGCTCCTCATGGCAATAACATGCTAATCCATATGGATCCAACATGGGCTTCCCTCATGGTTGCCATTATGAAGCCCTCTTGGGTTTTTTTTTGCCAGTGCTGGCACGTCCTGTACTGGCATATCTCTGAGATGATAACGCTATTTTCTACTGTAGTCTCAGTGTTGCGCCATTAATTGATTTTGTTAGTATTTGGACTTTAAATATTAATAGTCCTGTTTAAAGTGAATACATATATAATATTTTTAAACATTATATTACAAATAAAATTTCTAACGCTACGGGGTATCGAACCTATATATCTATACCTAAATTTAGGGCCTAACAGTCGAGAGTCGTAACCACTACACCAAACCGACAAGTTGAAACTCAATGAAAAAGCCATCCTCATAAGCTACAGTTCAGAAAAGTTAAGGACATGTGATACTTAGAAAATTATCGATTTTACCAGTTTTAGATTCCCCCGGCTTTTTACCTACAATAATTAATATTTTGTCTTAAAAATTTAGGACATCATAGCGAACATGCTAACGGACTATCTCGGGCTCTTTTTTATGGGTTAATTCGAAAAAATTAAATTTTGCTAGATTTGCTTCATTTGTGTCGCGCTTAGGTATTAGTATCGATTTGATCAGTGTTAGATTTCCTTGGCTTTTTACTACAATAATAAATATTTTGTCTTCAAAATCTAGGGAACGATACGAACGTGCTAACGGACTTCCCCGGCCTCTTTTTTGTGGGCAATTAAAAAAAAAAATTATTTTGCTAAATTTAATGTGCATGCGCATTTTGAGGTTATGTGTGTTACAATTCTCTCCCACAATTGCTCCGAACTGTTACCGAAGGCATCGGTACGAGAGAGACCTATACATTATCCGAATGACAGAGCTGAAAAACGATCCTAATCTCAAAGTAGTGCACATGCACACATACTTTATTTAGAAAAATCATTTGTTGTTATTATTATCCCTAAAAAAAGAGTCCAGGGACGTCCGTTATAATATTTTGTAGCATCTTCGAATTCAGTTTTTAAAAAGTTTCATTTTGGTGGGAAAAAAGCCGAAGGAGATATATCACAAACAAAGTATAAAATGCTCTTAAAGTACCAAATTTTAAGCTCTCTTTTTCTAATTACTCATTGTTATACGACAATAAAATAATTTTTAATATATAATTGAAATCGATTACAATTTTTCTTCGCGTAATAATTCGTTTTTTCCCGTTGTAGACTACTTTACAACTTTTTACAATGACAGAAAATGTAAATTTTTATGAACATTTAAAATTTTTAACGACGAAACTCAGAAAGTTGATTGTGTGCTTTGACAATTTGTTTTGTGTTAATGCCCAAGTATCAAATACAGCTAGAAAATCGTATGAAAACGTTGCGCAATGGTTCATTTTTATTTGTTACATAATGTAGTTGTCGACTCTGGTTTTCTAGACTCTATAATCTTAGTATTGAGGAATTTTACGTAACATTAATCATTTAAGGATAATAGCGCTGAGGCTAATAGTACGGAAGCTTTCGTAGTTCCATTGAGCTGGAAATGGGTTGAAACTAGATCATTGAAATTACACTTGTAAGTCCTTAGTGAAACTTTGCTGATTCAAATTAAAATATAAGAATATACTGTTAGCGGTTTGAAACTTTGCATTCGACTTGCCGAGAGTTACAGAGGTGCAAAGATGAAGAACCACAAGAGGTAGAAGAAAATACGAAAACTAAAAAAATAAAAAAGAGCTTTGCTCGGAGGAAGCTGCGAGCCTCTATTGTTGCGGTCCTGGGAACCGGTCGGTCCTTAGAGCAAAACACAAGCTCATCTTGGTCTTGAACCGCGAAATTCCCCAGGAATCCTCCCTCAGCACTCTTCCCTCCCACTCAAAATTTTTTACCGCAAGAAAACTAACTGCATTCAGTACATCAACCACAAGTTCTGATGGTGTCTTTCATCCTTCCATCTACACTCATATTTTTGGTATGATTTTTTTCTGAAACATTGAAAAAAAATGTAACAGCTGAAGTGCATGCAGTAAAGTTAATGACAGTCACCAGAGACGCCAGAAAGAACAAACTATAGAATATATAGTATATTCTATACTAGAAAACATACTTTTTTTTGTTTCATGTCATTTTTAAATTAAAATATAAAATTAATATTAAAATAATATTTTAGTTATTTCATGGTATCTATATTCTCTAAAATAACAGAAAAGATATGCAGACAACCTTTTTGATAATTGATGAAAAATAAAGAACAGTTTAAAAACATTTCCAATTAAAATTTTCTATTACATCAATAATGTTTAGTTTAGCAATATTCAGAAAGAAAAAAGTTGAATCTTCAGGCAAAAAAGATTTTTATTTTAAACCAAACATTTGTATTTAAAAAAAAGGATAAAATTCTTACAAAAAGATGAATTTCCAACAATAACCGCGGTAAAAAACAATTATAAAAAGACTTTTGATAGCTGCTGCACATGCGCTCTTTGAGCAAGATTACTTTTTCTTGCTGTTGCGCATTTCGATTCAGGATTTCCTTCCAGGACTGTTGGATTAATAAACTAACTTTATTATGATTATGAACATGAAGAAATTACTAATAAATTATCTAAAATTTACGAATATTTTACACATTTTTGGATATCTGAAATTTCCAAGAATTTAGCAATTTTTCATCAATACCGGAAATTTCTAGATTTATTGTAAAAAGCTTTGGATATTTGAAACTTCTGGAAATTTTCAGAGATTTACAAATTTTCCGAAAATTTTTGGTAATTTTACCACACTGAAAAAAATGGTTAGTTGGGTCAACTATTTAGTTTGTAAGATATGGTACTGCTATTTTGTTCGTTGGGACAATCATTTACTTAGTTGCAGGTACTAACTGAACAGTTGCAGAAGCTAATAGAATTGTCATACGAACTAATAAAATAGTAGTATCAACTAATAAAATTGCAGTACTATATCTTACTAACTAAATAGTTGGCTCAACTAACCATTTTTTTCAGTGCATACATTTTAAAAAATTGCAATAATTTTCCAAAAAATTTGTTTTCATTGATCCTCAAATCGAAAATTTCCTGCATTTTTACAAAAAATACCGTGTGCAATAGGTCTTCGTCTCTTTTACAGCTCGCCTACGAGTTGCCTACAACTCCTCTTGGATTCGCCTCTGGCTCGTACAGCAAACTTCACACTAGTGTGGAATTGCCTACTTTTCGCACTTGTGGCACAATAAATTTACATTTCTTATAAGCCGAAAGTTTTTAGGCTTCTTTTTTTAAACAGGAAAAATGAAATCTCAAATCAGTCATGAACGCGAGTTTCCCGACAACAATAGTTTCGAGATAATTTGGAGATATTAATCGAAAATGGCGCCATGCACTTTTAATAATGGGATAGGTTGCGTGTCAAGATTAGGTATAGACGGGATATTAAATGTTTCTGCATTGGTGTCTTTGGTACCGTGTACGCTCACATGTATATACATTCCAAAGCTCATAACAAAAGCATGATTTGTTTTATTTGTAAATACACGAGACTGGCGACGCATGAGCCATGAATGATTTCCGCTTACGCTTTGAGAGCTAATATTATTATCCGGTTTTTGAGGAGTGTTACAACTGGGAGGTGACACAGATCTTTCAGTTCATTTCATAATCTGTTGAGTGTCAGAGACAAGTCTTCTTTAATGCATGCAACTATACAGCATCAGAGAGAGTTGTCTATATACCACGTGGACAATTTTGGTACCACTTTTTGCCCTTCTCCCACCACCCAACTGAGAACGTGGCACGTGGGCGGCCCCAGAAGACTAAAAAAATATATTTAGTGAAGAAAATAAAGTATGCCCTTGAAAAGTATAATTGAATTCCCTGTCCTTGTGATAACAAGTTTTTAATGATTCGTAACTGCGCTTCAGTATATCATATATATACTGCGTTTCAGTTTGGGGATAAACGTGCGTCATTAAAAGAATTTTTCGTAAAGAAAATAATAAATTGTAGAAAAAAAATGTGAAACATTAAAATAGGTTGCATTAAGTTTCTCATAATTTTATTCAAGTTTCACATAATTAAAATTGTGTTGAGCAAGAAAAGTTGCACTGCTCAACACAGCGTCACCTAACGATCTGTGGCATCAAACAAATTATTTGCAACTTAATTCAACAAAATAGTTGAATCCTGAATCGGAACAATTTCATTTTCAACCAAAAGACTTTAATTTTCAATCAAAAAGATGAATTTTGAACACAGAAGATTATTTTTTTTACTAAAAAAGAGAAATTTTCAAAGAACTACATAAATTTCCAACCAAGAAGATTAATTTTCTACCAAAAAAGTCGAGTTTCCAACAAATTGCATAAATTCAATAATATAATAGTTGATATTTCAAAAAAGCAACAAAAAATTAATTTTGAATATAAAACAATTAAAAAAAGTCAAATTTTCAAGAAAATAGTTGAGTCCTAAATTTACAACCAAAACAATGGAATGTTCAACCCATAAAGACAAGTAACCAACAAAACTGTTGAATCTTTCATCTTCCATCCAAAAGTTTTCAACCAAATAGCTGAATTTTAAATTTAAACAATAAATTTTAACCAAAAATCAAACAGTTAAACTTGCAGTTTAAAAAATTGATTTTTGCAAAATAACAAAAAAAAGAATTTTCAAAGAAATAGTAAGACTTTTCACCAAAGAGATAGATCTCCAGCCAATAATATTAATGTTTAACAAAGCAGTTTTGTTTTCAACCCAGTAGTTTCTTCAGTTTAAAGCAAAAAAGATAAATTCTCATTGAACAATTAATTAGCTTTTTTTAAACAATTGGTTTAATTCGGGTTCAAATAAGTTGAAATGTTAACAAAATAGTTGAATTTTAATATAACAATCAAATTTTAAACAAAATGCTTGAATTTTTAACCGAAATTATAAATCATAAAAAAAAATAATTTAGAACAAACAGTTGAATTTTTAACCAAGTATAGCTGTATGTCCAATAAATAATAATAAATCTCTATGAAAAATATAATAGTCCATATTTTAATCAAAATTAATTGTAATTTTAAACCAAAAACAGTCGAATTTAACAAAAAATATGAATTATCAGTGAAAAATTTAATAGTTGATATTTCAACTAAACAATATTTTAATTTGAAATTTATAAAAAAGTACAGTTAAATCTAACCACAAAAAGAATAATTTTCAAGAAAATAGTAGTTAAATACTAAATTTTGATCCAAAATATAAGAACTTTCAACCCTAAAAGAACAATTTTAAACAAGATGGTTAATTTTTCAACCAAACAACGAATTTTCAACAATGCAGTTGAATTTTTAACCAAAGAGATGGATTTTCAGCCAATAATAAGAATAATTAATAAAATAGTTTTACTTTTAACCAAGTAGTTGAATATTCATGCAAAAAAGTTCAAATTGTTATTGAAAAATTTGATACTAGAATGTTTAACCATAATGGATGAATTCTGAACCAAAAATATCCAGAAAAAATAATAGTAGACTTGTCTATTTAAAATAATGTACTTTTAACAAAAAAAATAGTTGGCTTTTCTTATTACGTTCTATTAATTCAGTTTATATTTGAAAGAAAAAACAAGAAAAAGGGGAGGCTTCTTGAAGGCGGGGGTAACAACAGGACTTTTTTAAAGGGGTAAATAAGGGAATAAGGGAAAGAATGTTAAGTTTGTACATGAACGCTACACCTCCCCCCAGTCACAAATCGCCCCCCCCCCCTCTGCAAAAGCGTGACATAGTTTTGGAACAATCCCAAAATGTTGAAATGCAAAGCGAAAAAATATAGTTGCAGTAGTGAGAAATTAGAGAAAATAACATGATTAGTGTCATTTTTTGCAAAAGGGTAGGAAAATAGTTGCATCGTTAAAAACAAAAGAAAATCTTTATGTGCTCTCGACAGACGACACAACCTGTACATATACGCATAATTCGCGAAGGTATAGGGTACATCCGAGAAAGTACAGAAAGTGCAGAGTACACCGTTCTCGTCTGAAGGTTTAAACTGGACGCAAGACTATAAAAGCATAAAATATAAAGTAAAGAATGAATGAATGAAATATCAACCCTTAGCTTTGGATTCGTGATTCTTTACAGTACACCCTTTTGATACCAGTTTCATATCTAGATGCACCTTTGATCCTTTGGTGATATGCAAGTCGCAGGATGAGAAAAAGTTTCTCAATGCCTGATCATTGAAGGCTATCCTTGTGAGAGGAGACCCGCGTTGTTTCTACCTTCGGGTCTGGAATGTGCCTCCACCCATCCTCCACTCTGCCCCCCCCCCCCCAGACATAACTTTTGCACTCGAGAACAAGCACCACAAGAGTCTCGAAAGGACCTGCATGAGGTTACTTGACTGGGTTGGGTGCTGTAACTACTTTTTAAACCTTAACTTGAACGGTTCTGGTCCAAACCACCTTTCAAGTACTCTCAACATTCAGTTCGAAGATTTTGCCAGTTAAACTGATCAAGGACCTTCCAACTTTAAGTATCAGACTGTTTTCAAATCTGAGAAATTATATTTTTTACCTTTTACGTCAGAGTGTATAGCGAAATTTCGTTTTCAAATTCCCGGATTTCCGACCTCATTATTAGTTAAAAAAAGCACTTAAAGAGGGGTAGAGTAGTTTAAAAAATTAATATTCTTTTATCAAAATCGGTCTAATTTTACTAAAAGGTCTGAGTTAAAAACATCACGTGTATCAGAAGAATAAACAATTTCTAATACTCCCAAAATGTAAGACACACAAATTGTGCTGATTTTCCATTGAATTCTGCCAAAGTCTGAACTTAAAAGAAATATGGGTTAAACATTCATAAATTTCTTATACATGATTTAAAAACGATTTTATGATTTAAAATTATCATGACTCAGCCAAATTTGCTTTACAATATTTACGCCACTAAAATTGTACAAAGTGAAATTGTAGGAAATTATTTTGTAATATATTATCTTTTGTCACAATATTATTTGAAATAATTATTATAAATTAATAGACACGAAAAATTTATAGCGAATAAACTCTACCTTATACTTCAATACTGTTTTTTTGTTGGTACAACATTTTCAGAATTCAAAAATATTCCAAAGAATTTAAAAAAAACGTTGTTTACATAGTTTCTACTATGGACTATTCTGCTTATGATATTTTTACTTTCTTATAACAATAAAAATTATATAAAAACCGTGACTCAATGAATCGACTCAGCTTCAAATATTGTATTTAAAATTTTTTTTTTAGTATAATAAATGCATAAAAGATTCTTAAAAAGTGAAATACATATTGTGGGAGAAGGACTTTTTCGAACTATCATTGTTTTAATACAATCATTTTTAAAAAATTGTAACAAAATTCTAGTTCAAATTAACTTCCAATTTCAATGCATAAATATTTTTTCAACAATCTTTGATTTTTATTGTTTGGAAACCAAATATATTTTTTGTATCGAACATTTTTTATTCTATTTTAGCATCCCCGTATCTCGTAGTCGAAAAAATCCGGCTATTTGTACCTGAATTTCGGTACACTCAGCCACGGTGATAAAAAATCATTAAAAATTTTCTGAGCAATCTTGAACAATTTTGTATTCTCTAGTAACATTTTCAAAACTTGATAAATGTGATTTCCGACTCGAATTTTTATTGCGGGTTAATTTACGGTTTTATTTTAATTCCCAGCTATTTCCCCATGAGTAGACCCTCTGCCTAAGAACTTTCAACTGAAAATTTTTTGCAAAAATTATTTTGTTTTTACTTCCAATTATTGAAATACTAAATCACTGTCATCCCTGAGCAAATCGAACAATTAAAAATGTGTAGCATACACAAATTGAAAAATGACTATTTTATATACAATACAAATGTATTGTTTATTGGAAAAGATTGATTTATGATTATGATTTTGATAAAGATCCAGTCCAATTTAGAAGTAGGTACAAATCCATGTTTAGTGCGACTTTAAAAAAAATTATTATATCTTTTTGTCTGTTCTTTTCACAGTTTAATAGAGCTAAATAGTGGCTCCAAAACTTTTAGTTTTTTTAAATTACAAAATAAAAAAAAGTTATGCAACTGTTTGTGTCTCCGCATACTTTCATTTTTGGAGACGCGCCATACCATTGATTTGTGGTTTTCTCGACAGTGGTTTGGTTGCTCAAAAGTACTTTATTGTTTATTTCATTTAGACAGGAAATCCATCGTTTTTGGGACCCTCCATTCTTTGACAAGTTCTTTTTAAAAGATGGTTAATTCTTGATAAGCGTTTCTTTCGCTACTGGTTAGAGTGATAAATAATAGCTCAAATGACATTTCTAATTGTTTTTGTTTTTAATAATAAAAAAATTTTTTATTTAGGACAAGCCGCACCTTTGATAAGAGGTTTTTCTCGGAGGTTTTTCTTTCAGGATCTTCCTTTTACAGTTCGATAGAGCTGAGTTAGCTCGAAAGGGCTTCATTTGTTTCAAAAATCTAATGCATTAAATTTAGACAGTACTTTGTCCCCTGTAAAATTCAGAAATTATTTAGTATTTTATTTATTGTTTAAGCATATTCAACATCTATTGAATGAAAACTGCAGGCTTTTAGTTTTATTAGAGATCAAGTATTATTTTCAGGACACTGCGGTGAATCTTTTGCGAGGGATACGTTCTCATCTCAACGTTTTCTATTGTGTGTTACTGTTCACAATACCCGACCAAGTATGTAGCGTATCACATCCCAGATGAGACCTCATAGTGGCGAATGTGAGTCCAAAACAGATTCGCGACCCTCCAACGCTATTCAGCATCCGATTTCATCAGTACTCAAGGGTGGTCTCCACTTTATAAATTATAAAAATATTCAACTCCGTGAAAAATACCCCGATTTTAAATGTAAAACGAAAATTTAAAAACATGATATATCGAGAAACAATTTGTACGTAACATAAATTAAAAAAAAAAAAACAATTTAACTCTGAATCAGATATGAATCGATGATCGTCCCACTGGTCTAAGTTGGCAAAACGTGGTTTTCGTTCACAATCAATTTGTTATTAAACAAAAACAAACATATTAACTTTTTAAACAAAGCGCATGGTTTAAAGTCATCGATTATACATTGACAATACACCATACAAATTTCAAGCATTTTTATCAACAAAATGCCGAATAATCGCGAGTTGTGTTTTACAAAACATCGATCTTTGATCGGAAAATTTTGTCAGTTATTATTGTTTATCTTAAGTAATAATTATCCAATAAAAAGTTTCATAAGAAAAACTTATCGGCCGCGTCAAGCTGAATACGAATGTATATTTTGTTTTACGTTTCGACCACTTTTTTTTATCGATAGATTTTCCCGGCTGGACAATACTTCTACGCGTTTTCGAGCTCTTGTCGGGTTGTTGCATCCGTCACCTCTATTTAGGGATTGAATAATGAATTTATCATATTTAAAGAGAAAAGCGGTAAAGGCGAAATTTTTTCGAGAATAGGGAAAAAAGGAGGATTTAAAAAAGGGAAAATGAATGGGAATAGGGAAAAGGCTATGATCACTGCTAAATGAGTGGACTTTTTACTAATTAAATTAGCACCTACTTGAGCGGTCTACTACCGAAATAAATAGTAACATTTTCGCATTTCACTAATGCAACAGTAAAAAAATCACAAATTTATTTTACTAAAGTCAATTAGTATAAATATTGACCAATTCTTTAGGGGGGAGCTCAACGCATTTCTTACGCAACTTTCTTCTTCCTAATTATTTAATTTTTAAATGATAATTAACACGTGTTTTGACTGTTAAAATTCCTTTTTATACTTTTATACAAATAATAGCATTATTTATTGCTCCATATTTTTTGAATGATGTAATATTTCGAGGAGCTAAATCGACGTTCTTGAAATTTGGTCCACATCTAACATGAAATCTAGTAAAATCTCTGGAAATCTTTGCAATTGTTCAAAATTCTATACATTCTTTTGAAAATTTGGTATATCACTTAAAAATTATTTAAATCGTGAAAAAATTCTTTTAACTGCTTTGAAGTCAATCGATATTAGTATACATTTTCTCTTTTAAACCACTTAACACAATTGAAATCATCAAAATCCATTACACACTTTAAAATCGGTGGAAATCCTTTAAAATTGATTAAAATCCTTGTAATTCCGTGAAACATTTCGAAATCTTACGAAATCCCTAGAAATGTTTGAAATCCCTTTAAAATTCATTGCGTACTTTAAAATTTTTGGAAATAGTTCCCAATCAACAGCAATCTTTTACCATATATTAAAATTGATTAAAATCTTTCAAAAGTCTTTAAAATTCCTCGCAACCCCTAAAAATTCTTTATAATATTCAGAAATTCTTTGAAATTCAGTTAAATCTTTTTAAATCACGTAAGCTCACGGAAACCCCTTTAAATATCTTAAAATCCGTTAAAAATCAGTAAAAATCCCTCAAAATCTATCGTAATTCTTTGAAATACAGTAAAATTTGTGGAAAGCTGATTAAATTACTTGAAGTGCCTTGAAATCTTTTGAAATCACTTGAAAAACTGAGATTTTCTCTGAATTGCACTAGGAAATTTCTTCAAACTTTCAAAATCTTTTTAAGTTTTTTGAAATAATATCCTAAAACTTTTGGAAATCTTGGAATTTCTTCGACATTTCTTGAGATGACATGAAATCCCTAAAAAGCTTGGGATATGGCGTTAAATTCTGTAATAATTTGTAATTCTTTGAAATACTTTGCAGTCTTTTGTATTTAAGTCATATATTAAAATCTCTTGAAATACTTTCAAAGCACAGAAAATCTTTCAAATCTTTTTATATCTCTTGAAAACTCGTTTTCTATTCTAAAAAGATCATACATGTCGAAAATCGAAATATCTCGAAAAATATAACGCAAAAATGTGAACACCCGATTCCTTATTGGTGGAGTTGCTGTTAGGGAAGAAACGTGACGTGTCAAACTGTAGAGCAATCACGACATTGGTCAACGACTATTTATACTATTCATTCCTATGGAATTCCACCGTAACCTCTCTGTGTTTCCCCTTTGGCTGCTCCATGGACTCCACTCTACTTCATTATTCAAAACTAAAAAACGTATTTTCCTGTTCTATAAAGATTTTTTCTCAAAGTGGAAAAGTGTATCCAATAAGTGGAATGAACATCAAGGATAGCCGCTTAATTCCACCATTTTGTTCATATGACAGCGCAGTTTTGACGTGTACTCTCTGTACGACGACATATATAGGAAAATCAGTATGTAGGAAGAAATATTAAAAAAATATTGAAAGAATGAATTCCAAAAATAAGAAGACCCGATTCCTTATTAGTCAGACATATACTTGGCGCTGGAGTTGAATCTCTCGCAAGAGCTTTTCAGAACATGTGCGCTCAAGCGCTCGAATTTGAAAGTACATGCATTTCGGTTAACTACAGTCTGTCAAGTTAAAGCGTGGGTGGCTTTACTCGCAGTTGGTAAGGTGTATCGACATGATTTTGGTGTCAAAATATTAAGAAGAGCTCCCTCTTTCA
>NC_046663.1:88696513-88704158 GCF_010883055.1 Belonocnema kinseyi | reverse complement strand
AGGGAGCTCTTCTTAATATTTTGACACCAAAATCATGTCGATACACCTTACCGACTGCGAGTAAAGCCACCCACGCTTTAACTTGACAGACTGTATATGCGGAGTCCCTTAACCCTATTGGTCTTAATTTCCCTAAATTTCCAATTTCAAAAGCGTAAAGGTTTCTAGCTTAATTACTATAATGAATTAGTTAGTTGTAAATTTATTGTTAGTTTCTTTGAAAGAAAAAAGGGAAGAAAGTGTTTTCAAAATTCAAAACAAAAAAAAGATTTTGAGTTATCTTGAAATCGGTGAGAGATACGCGAAAACTGACAATATTGTTAGGGTTCACTAATGGGGGATGGTCTCTGGCTACCCCGACCTAAAACAGTAAGCAAATTTTAAACTTAAAAACAAGAAAAATTTGTAATTATCTTCAACACCGCCAGAGAAACGTGAAAACTAAATAAATTTTGAAGTTTTTGAAGACCGGGTTTGTCTACGAACAAAGCGAACTGACCAAATAAAAAGATTGTTTAAATACAAGCAAAAAATGAAGATGAGAGATGATCCTCAGACACCCAAAACTGAACAAAAACAAAAACAAAATTTCAACATTTAAAAAATCAAAATTTTGATTTTTTTTCGAAATCGGTCATGGAACAATGAAAACTAAGTAAATTTTAAGGGCTTTGAAGATAGGTTTTATCTTCGATCAACTTGAAATAACCCAATAAAAATATTTTTGAAATACCCCCCTAAAAAAGTGAAATTTTTGAATTATCTTGAAAGCGCTGAAAGATAAGCGAAAACTGACAATATTTTTAAGGTTTCCAAGAGGGGAAGCGCTTTTGAAAAATGTTAAGGTTTTTACATAGGGGTGTTGTATTCGAACTACATAAACTAACCAAATAAAAAAATGTTGTTTTAAATTAAAAAAATATTGAGTTATAATGAAAAGGGTGAGAGATACGCGAAAACTGACAACATTTTCAGATGTTTTCTATAGGGGATGGTCCTCAGCCACCTCAAAGTAAACCAGTAAACAAATGTTTAAAATTGGAAAAAAAAATTAGAATTTTGAATTACCTCTAAAAAGGTCACAGATACGTGAAAACTAGAAAACATTTTCAGGTTTGTGTTGAAGGGAATCGCTGTATAACAAAATTTGAAGGTTTTTAAAGAAGGGGTTTGTTTTCGAACTACATGAACTAACTCAATAAAAACATTTTTTAAATGCAAAAAAATGAAAATTTTGAGTTGTTTTAAAAACTGTAAGAAATAAGCGGAAACTGACAACGGTCAAAGAAACGTGAAAACTAAATAGATTTAAAGGTTTTTGCAGGGAGGGTTTATTTTCGCCCAACAAGAAGTATAGCTTAATTAAAGGATTTTTTAAATAACGTACAAAAATGTAGATTTTTAGTTAGCTTAAGGACGGTGAGGGGGGAGCGGAAACAGACAACATATTCAAAAGGGGGCTAATTCTCGGTCACTCCGATCGAAAGCAAGAAATAGAATTGATCAAATTAAAAAATCTGAAATATGATTTATTTCGAAAACGTTTATAGCGAACCGTGAAAACTAATTACATTCTAAGGATTTTGCAGAGGGGTATTCTCAAACAACTGTAACTAAACTAATAAATAAAAAAATTTTATTCAAAACAATAATAACATTTTTTGAATTATATCGCGAACGATCAGAGATACATGAACAACAAACAAATGTTAATGAGCTTGCAGAGCAGGACTATTTTGGACAAAGGCAAAATAACCCAATAGAATTATTTAAAATTGAATAAATAATATAATTTTGATTTATCTTGAAAATGGTGAAAGATGCGCAAGAACTGAAAAAATGTTCACTGTTTGATAAAGATTCTCGACCACCCACAACTAACAGAGTATAGTAGAGATACGCGAAAGGGATAACATTTTCAGGATATTCCATTCCGGGATTGTTATCGGGCACCCCCAATTAGTATAACAGGCGCGTTCTAGTGAATATAGTAAAATCTAGTGGATCTAGATGCGACCTAGATTGCATATTTGATACTAATTTAAATAATTAAATCATTTCTGACATAAAAGCACTATCAGCTACATTGAGAATATTAACAAATTCCAGATTTCTGTAAGAAAAATGGAATATAGCTCGTAAGTGCTTTTTTGTCAGAATGTTCCCAAATAATATTGATAAAAAAGAAAATGTTGATTGTAAATGTTTTGGAATCAGGGGCCAACCTCAAAATTGAATTCTCATTTTACTCCATAAATACTAGAATTACATATTTTTTAAGTGATTAGGGCCTATTCCTGCATTGATTCAAATTTTTATTCGGAGTGAAAAATTGTTTAATTTCAATAGCTTTCATGTGAGACGTTTTTTTCAGATGCTGGGGTCAGAAAAAAGAACACCTTATACAAAAACTATTGGGATTAGCCAATGTTCTATTCCGAATAGGGGGTAATAATCTCACGAATCTTTGAAATAGGAAGTCTAATTTTCTAAGTTGTCCTTACGTAATTAATGGATGTTCCCTTACAGTACTTTTGGTCGTTAATCCATTATTAAACTTCCTTTTTTATTATGTTTTCGATATATAAAACGATAAATCTGAAATCGAACAACAATGTAACATCACGGCGTTCTTATTTTGAACTAACGTTACTTTTATAATTTTGTAACGTTTACTGTTTCTATAACATTCTTTTAATCAATATTGACAGCCCCACAAAAATTAATATTATTTCGCTAAGCAATTGGCAGTTTTCCACTCCCAAATTAGTAATTATTCATACTATTCTAAAAAAAGAATCTATTAATGTAAAAATATCTAAAAATTCGACTAATCGTTATTAATGACCGACTTCTATCTAATTGAATTACTTAAATTTCACGAATTCAGTAATTTAGAGAGAATATTTTTAAAATCAATGTTTAAATATGATATTTAATTGAAAACTACTTATGTGTGCCCAAAACAGAATTTTATTCTCCAGTTCTCAATTATTCCTGAATCAAAAGTCCGTTAGGCAACAAACAAAATAATAGGAACACTGGTTATTTTATTCCTGCATGCCAAGTATTGCACCTGGAATAAAAAGCCCCTCGAATACAAAATTGATTTTTTACAGAGCCTTGATTCCCGGAATCGTCTAGTTTCATTAATCACGTCCATCAGAGTTGGAACATTTGTTTAATACTTCTACGTCATTTAATTATATACATAGAACCTTTATCACTGAAATCCGAATTAAAAGTATGTAAAATTCTCTGAATGTATTGACTAAATAAATATATGACCTACAACCACAAATTTCAATAATATAGAGCAAATAAGATTGATTAATCTCGTCTATTCGCACTTTGACGCAAATTTCTAACAAATTATTATATAATTTTCTGTAACATATATATGTGTTGAACGGTATTCATATTAAAAGTATATATTATTTTAATTTCTGTAACTCACTCGAGGACTTCAGCTTTAAACAAAAAAATTTCCGTCAAACATCTTATTATATCTGTTATTTTTCATGATTAAAACGGAAACTACGCGACATCAAAAAATGGCCATTAAGAACTTTGCAGCTGTTTTTTGGGTGACCAATTTTAGTCTTTTAATTTTGTTGTTGTTATTATTTCGACTGAAAAACGGAATTTAACCTTTTTTATCAAACTTTTCACGATTAAAATAAAAACTATATCCGCCTTATCAAAAAATATCCACAGAAAAATTCGGAGATCTTTTAAGATGAACAACATCAATATCTAACACTTTTCTTATCTCGAATAATTTTAGTGGAAAATGTTTTTTTCTTTTTAATGACATTTTTCTGAAGTAATAAAAAACTATGTATTTTATGCAAAAAATTGATAAAAGAAGATTTGTAGATCTTTTTGACACACATGATTTTTAAAAACAATTTATCGTATCTTGTATAGTTTTGCAGAAAAATGGCGTATTTTTTTGTTAATAATACTTTTCATGATTAAAGCAAAAACTATGCATCTTATCAAAAAAATAATCTGAAACAAATGTATAGACATTTTGAAGGTCATGTGAGCGTAACTACAAAAATTTTTTTCATATTTTTTTCAAATCCAACTTATGTTCACACGCAACGCCTTAAAATAAACAATAATTTTTCATATCTCGAATAGTTTTACTGAAAAATGGCATTTTTTATGTTATTAAAAGTATTTTCGGCGGCTAAAACCAAAACCGCTCGTCAGAAATGACTGGTTCACGAACTCGTCCTTTCTTTTTAGAACTTTGAACGGTGTTTTAAAGGGCAACTCAATCCGATAATTTCTTCGAAAATTACCGTGTTTTCGTAAGCTCCTACATAAGCCCTATATATACATAGTTTCTGTCGGGTGTTCGTTCGCCCGTTCGTCCTAAATCAGAACTGACAACTCACAAGGAGAAGGGAAGTAGGGGGATGAAAGGTAGGGGAAGTAGGGGAAATGAGGGTAGGGGGAGTAGGAGATGTCGTAGGGAATGAAAGGAGAATTAGTAGGGAAAGAGAAGGGTGGAAAAATAGGGGCAGAGAAGGGTGGAGAACTAGGGGAAGTGGGGGGATTGTAAAGTGGGAGAGGGGGAAGTAGATGGGACAGGGAAAAAAGGCGAAGGATGAAGTGTGAATATGGAAAGTAGAGGAATGTAGGATGAGCAGGTCAGGGAAATTAAAGGAGGGGGAGGTTTGAACGACTTACACTGGAACTTGGATTGAAGCATTCGGGATTTACGCAGTTTCGAGAATTGATGCTACGGCGGTTTCTTAATGCGAGGAGCGCAGGAGGGGCTGCTAAGGCAATCGTGGGGCGACACTCTCCACGCTTTAGTTGCATCAGGTTACGTCATCCGTTTAAATCCAAGATAAATGATTTACGCGGTCCTTTCTGTTTACATTCGGACGATCTGAAAATCGTAGCAAGGCCAAAGAAATCCTAAATATGCTACGAAAACCTTTTTTTTTTTAGAAGAAAGGTGCCTACTTTGACTAATTTTTTCCCAATCAGTGAATCCGACAACGTCGAGATTTGATTAAATCCACGAAAGTCAATTTTCACATAAAACATTGGGATGACAATTTAAATATTAAAAAATTGGGTAAGATTAGCGTGGTCTTAAAAAGGTGACTGAAGAGGAATGTACGAAGTAAAGGCAAGTCAGTTCAGTTCCTAATACAGTTGGTGAACGCGAAAATGGAAACACCAGTACTTTCGAAGTGGTTATTTTGACGCCGGCTGCGATGTGGGAGGGCGGGTGCACACGTGACAGATTGTCGGGAGATCCATTCACAGCTTCTAATTCTCGGAATGAAATGACCGCGTGCTGTTCCTGTTCTGGCGGATTTGATCCTAGAACCGCGTTTTCTGTCGGACCACCATATCACACATCGTACTATATTCTAAGTTCTAATACATATACGTACATTTGTACATTTCATAAACCCTGGTAGAACACACAATCTTGCATGATATTACTCACTTCAGACGTGCGCTGCGTATATACTCAGTCAGAAAAAATCCAAGTGAGAAGAGATGAAAGCAAGCTGTGGAAGTTGCCGACGGAATTCATTGAGTCGTGACGAAACAAAACTCGTTTGCCTTTACAAATTTGAATTTCCTATATCCACCAGAGAGAACAAACGCTCATACAAATTTCACGCAGAGGTTCTTCCATCATCAAAATAAATTTACCTTTACAAACTTGAATTTTTTTCAATTTTATAATTGCGAATTCTTATTTGGTATTTATGCATTTGTGTGTAGGGCTATTATCTTATAAATTGAAGACATGAGAATGACAACTTGATGATGACCAATTTTTCGAAATGTTAAAGGTATAACGACCAAATGATGGGAAGTTACTATTCAACCTTCTTTAAATGACCACCAAGCATTTCATGATATAAAATTTCAGAATTTTAAATGTGTATGTGGGGGGTGGGGGCTCAGCCTGCCTTTTTAATTTGAAACTGTACAATTTTAGAAATCATTAAATTTAATATAATATTCTTTATTGATTTCACAATTTCAAATGACTCAATGGCAAAAAAAATTATACAACTTATTTAAAGGGTCTTCATTCAAAAATCTAAAACGCACATTTTTAAATTGAACAATATTGTTAGATTTTAGTTAAAAATAATCAGGCTTTTAATTTGAAATTGTTACAAGAGCTTGAATGAGGTCGATGACGTCTGAAGTCTCATTACAAGTTAAAGAATTTCTTAGAAATGCCATTGTACCCTATTTTCAAATATCACGTACACCACGTGACTTGTTTAGCAAAAAGCACATGGCTCTCCTATCGATATTTTGGTTCTTCATTCCATAGAAGTTATGCACGAGTTAAACTATAACCGCGTATGTAGAAAGACAGAGATTGAATTTAAATCACACGACGCCCCTTCCTCTTTCTTCTCTCCTTTCTTACATGCCCCCCCCCCCCCCTACGTTCTTCCTTTTTTTACTTCGATATCACATTAAGGCAGTATTCCCTCGAAGTGAAGTTAATGGTGCAAAGAGAATTTTAGTGTGTGTGTGTGTGTGTGTGTAATATATATGTATTTAATGTTGCGAGTGTAACACGCAGCTGCCCCTCCTCGATGTGAACCCTCTGTTGTCGCGACAGTATTTCCCTGTATATTTAACACATAAACTTATTTGTGCAATCACAGAACCCGCTAAAAAATACGGTTCTGTAAAAAAAGGTTAACTTACAGACGTTTATAATAACAATAATTCAATATTAATTGCTTTATTACAAAAATGTTGAAAATAATTAAACCATATTCCTAAAATTTCAAGTCGAAATATATTGCAATATCAAGAAAATAATGGAATTTTTAATCAAAAGGTTAAATTTTCCAAAAAGCTAAAAAGTCTAATATTTTTAAAAACATTCCACTTTTAAACCCGAAAAGATGAATTTTTAACAGCATGAATAATTTCTGTTGGGTTTGGACCCATAGCGAAACCTGATGCAATTAATGCGCTGAGAGTGCGGCCCTCTTGCTGTTTGTCACGCTGGATTGAGCACCGCTTCTCTCTCGGTCCCGCGGCTCTCCTCTGCAACAAATTGCCAAGGACAACAGTTCTGCACAAATCCAGATTTTAGTGTATATAGAAATTTCCAGATTATACGGATATCCCGAAAATACCCAACAGATATTTATTCTTTGGAAGATATCTTCGAATATAAATTGAATATCCTGAAATATTCCGGGGCTGTATACGGGAAAACATGAATTCTTAATGAGAAGTTTTATAATTGAATTTTCAAATGAAAATGATTAATTTTTACGCCAAAAAGATTTCCCACAAAAAGTTGAATTTTACACAGAAAAATTAATTTTTAACGAAGTAGTTAAATTTTAAAATAACAATGATGAATTTTCAAACAAAAAAGGGCTAGTTAAATTTACAGTTGGAAAAATTGATTTTTGAACTAAAAAGAAATAAATAACATCAAAATACTACAATTTTCAATAAAAAAGATGGTCTTCATATAATAAAATGAAATTTTATTTTTAACACAGAATTTCAACTGTCAACCAGGTAGTTGAAGTTGTAATCAAGAAGATTAACTTTCTTCCAAAAAAGACAAACTTACAACAAAATTCATAGAACCTTCAAACTCGTTTCT
>NC_046663.1:88683416-88696413 GCF_010883055.1 Belonocnema kinseyi | reverse complement strand
TCCCATTAGAAACGAGTCAGGCGACGCTCTTTGCTTACGTTTCGATCCCCCCGAAACCAGTCCAAGGCTATTTGAAGACAACCCCCGACACTTGACTGAAAGCGAGAGTTTGGTGTATTATATTTTTGGATCGGAGTTTTATTAAAACTTTAATTCAAATTCATTATCTTTCGTTGAAAGTTGAACTAAAGTCGAATTTTAATTTTAATAATTTCGATTTATGCGTTATAAGAATTAAGCCGCGCCGCGGTTTCGGAAAAGGAGTCGCGGGGGGTGTGCCGTGGTCACTCGTGCATGACAAAAAGTAGCAAGGCGATAAAGCGTAGCACCCTTAACGGCCTAGCTGGTAACTGCGTCACGTTGCGTTTTTTTCATTACGACACGGTCCTGGCTGTTTCAGGTAACAAGCTTAGAATTATACCAAATAAATACATGCATCAGATCAAAGTGGACTATTCTGCATTTCGTGAGTTGGTTATGTGTTATTGTATATTGGATAGGAACCGAGATAAGTATAAAAATTAAAATAAAATAAACATTTTTTTTGTCGCAAAAATCGATCAGAAAATGATCACCATACATCATTCCTAGATTTTTTCCGAATTTTTATTCAATGGGATTAAGGCTTGGCGGTTAAAGAGTTAAAATATTTCATTCAAACATCAAAACCAAAATAATGCATACATTTAAATTCTACTGTAATTTTTTAAATATTTATTTTATTGGTTGAAAGTTCAACTATTAAATTTTTTTCAATTAATATATTTAATTGAAGATTGATCATTTTTAGTTTGAAAATTCTATGCATTTTGTTGTAAGTTTGTCTTTTTTGGAAGATAGTTAATCTTCTTGATTGAAAATTCAATTACCTGGTTGAAAGTTGAAATTCTGTGTTAAATAATAAAATTTCATTTTATTATATTATATGAAGACCATCTCTTTTATTGAAAATTATAGTATTTTGATGTTAGTTCTTTTTAGTTCAAAAATCAATTTTTCCAACTGCAAATTTAACTATCCCATTTTTGTTTGAAAATTCATCATTTTTATTTTAAAATTCAACTACTTCTCTGCTCCCTTAAGAAACTGAGTGAGCCAGAAAAATTTGACAGATTTTTAGTAACAAAAACTGTAGTATACTTTTTCGACGTATTTGTGTGAACTGAATCCGAATCTGGCTTCAGAATTGCTCCATGACGTCAGGTTTTCGAGATATTCTAACGTAAAAGTGTAACAAACACTGTTTTTCGGAAAAACAGTGTTTTTTTACACTTTTATGTTAGAATATCTTGAAAACCTGACGTCGTGGAGCAATTCTGAAGCTAGATTTGGATTTTGTTTCTGTTACACACTTTTTATTTCAGCGAAAAAATAGGAAAAAGGGGTATTTTTTCAAAACAGGTAACTTCAAATCAGTTTTTCTTGAAAAGTAGTTTCTCAATTTATTTGCGAAATCTTTAAAATTATAAATTTAGACAACCTATTTATTTAAGTATTAGAAGGATCCATCAACACAAACTTTAAATTCCTAAATATACAGTACAAAAGCAACATTTACTTTTGTACTAAACATTAACTCGAAAAAGTTAAATATAAAGATCAAATCAAATCAAACAAATTTCTGGTAATCAATCAACTTCTCGACTGTTTTCCAGCTTTTTCCCGATACTCAAAATTCCTAGCTAATTCCTGGTTTTCATGGTCAGTGGTTCAGTGTCTACAATATGGTACTCGTTTAAACTATTGAGATAATATTATCAAATTAAAATTAAATTCCTAAAAAAAATAATAAATAAAAGCAGCCAAATAATCAAAATAGACAAAATATAAAAAATAGAATCTCCCCTCGTTTCCCCTTTGTAATCGTTTAGACTTAAAATTTATAATATAAAAAATGAAAAACAAATTAAAATATTTTGACCCTTCCCGGCCTTTGGACGGCCCTGATAAGAGTGGTTTCTGAAGGCAATAGGCTAAAATTTGCCCTCTCTCTCTCTTTTCTTCACTCGCATAGCATCACGCACGTGCTCAGTATTTGTGAAAATTGTAACTCTTGGTGTGCGTTAGTTTATTCTTTCTTTCCGTCCTTTGGTCCTCAATCGGTTGCTATGCGGGATGGCGAGGTGACGTCATGTCGTATCTCCCAAGGGGTAATTTTGATACTGATAAGTTTATTACATGATTGACCTCGAGTGCGGAAGAAGAAAGAAATTAAGAGAAACGAAAGGTGGTATTGACTTTTGACAAGTGAACTTAAAAAAAAAATCTGCCCGCCACGCGGGCACATTCGCATCGCGCCCTGCGCGCGCGGCTCGCTTCGCTCGCAAGTTTGAGCACGCCTGCAGCGCGCGACTGTTGATTCTCGCGCTCGATTATGTATTTACCTCGCGCTACGCGCTCGGTCTTTATATTTTCGCACATTCTTGCGCAAACATTTTAAAATTAAGACTCAAAACATTCACCACTGTAATTTTGTAATTGTGAATTCTCTTTCGTTAAAAGAGCTTAGCTCAAGAGTTTGAGCGCACCTACGGCACACGACTGATGGCAATCGCACTCCGCACTTGGTCTTTGCATTTCTTCCGCATTCGGGCACAGACCTTTTAAAATCAAAGGTGAACGGACCGACAACTGTAATTTTGTGATTTTGAACTCTCTTTTGTTAAAGCTCTATTGGATTTAACGAACATATTCTCATCACGTATCTCGTGCTTCGCACTCGATTTTGTCCAGCATGTCAACTTTTCTACATTATACACAACAATTTTCTATTGATTATAATACATTTTTTATGTAACTCTGCCTGGCATTACTTATTAAAAAATTGCAAAATAAAAAGCAAATTGTATTTATCATGATTATTTTTGTATTTGTTTCTTATTTTGCGTTCAACGGTGTTCTAAGCTGCTCTGAAACATGTATCATTTCAATAAATGTATATCATTACAATTTATAAAATGCATACAAATTGAATCATACTAATTCTTATTTCCTTGTTTTTATAATTTTTTTTATTTTTAATGTTGTTTTATACGATTAAATAAAAACTACTGCGCATCTGCATAGGGTCCTATATACACGCAGAAAAAAGAACCTTACATTTTACTGAAAACTAAGTTAAATCTACCGATCTTCCTAGTACGTATATGGATAACATGACAGTTCAGTAAACGTTACAATTATAGGCAAATAAGTATGACTATCAATGATGGTTACTTGTACCGATTCTCAAGTGGTGCTGACCTGCGGATCAGTAGATTTTACCGATCCAGTCGTTATTCTGTACAATTCCTGGACGCTGCAATTACGAATTATCATGTCACTTTAACGAATAATATAAAGAGATCTAAATTATGTTATCGGCGTAGACTACAGTTAAGACAGCACTACAAATTGTAAAAAAGTATTGCTAAAAAATAATTAATAAATAAGTGCACGGTTATTTCTTATAAATATTTTTGAATATACTTATAATTGATCGTTATTTGTAAGTTATAATGCTTATAATACAATTAAAATTTCGCACGCATTCACAGCATATCTATATGTCAGCTGAAATAGTCACGGAATAAAAACACGTCTTGCTCCAATAGACTCTCAAGTGTACGCGATCTGTGAATAAGTTGTGCCATCCAAAATTGTATTATTTTTATAAAATCCCTTCCTTGCAAAGTAGGAATATGGAGTAATGTGACAACTGTCACAGGAATGTCAAAAAAGAATGTTTTTCAGGTGATGCAATCCATTCATTGTCGATTGCGTCGTGAATTCACCCGGTGCTCCACGCGGATAGGTTGCGTTGCGACTTTAGGGGCGAGTTAAGTAAACCGATCGGATCGGTAGCATGTACCGATCTTTCGGTAATGTCCACTGCACTACTATTGTAATCTCGGTTCAGT
Source organism: Belonocnema kinseyi (assembly GCF_010883055.1). Taxonomy (NCBI): domain Eukaryota; kingdom Metazoa; phylum Arthropoda; class Insecta; order Hymenoptera; family Cynipidae; genus Belonocnema; species Belonocnema kinseyi. The sequence continues at coordinate 88,692,514 of NC_046663.1, read as the reverse complement.
GGATTTTACATGTCGTTCAATATGTAATACGAGGGAATAGAGCTTTCTTTTACTCAAGGATAACCGTCGAATTAACCTTAATTTCATTGTGACATTTACGAAATGCCAAGTGATTTTGACATTTTCACCCTCTTATTAAGAGCAGTTTATACTATTACGGTCACAAGAACCCCTTTACAATTCTTGATAAGTAAATATTACATTTGTTTTTTCTACGTGTAGGAGCCTATATCCTCTTTCGTCTTTTCTGTGCTTTTTCCAAAAAGTTATTTTAAAAATTTTTAATCTTATGTTTTACGATTAAAAGAAAATCTACACGTCCTATCGAAAGATAATTAATAATAAATGTATAGATCTTTTTAGGCGAACAACTGTTGTCTGGTATTTAAGTTCATACCTTGTGTCGTTTTTTCAAACAAATTTAATATTTTTATTTTGAATATTATTTCTTACGACTAAAGCAAAAACTACGTGTCCTATAAAAAATTATTGCTCTTTTTTGGATTAACAATTTTTGTCTCATTTTTTTTCGTAGCTTATATCGAAAAGTGATTCATTATAAATTTGTGGTTCTTTCCAGGGCGCGCAATTTGAGCTTTTTCATTTTTTTCGTATCTTGCATAGTTTGACCAAAAAATGGAATTTTTGAATTTTTCATTATTTTTCGTACAATCAAATTTGGAATGTTCAACTTTTTGACCAAATTGAAAAAGTTGTTATCATAATCTTGTAGGGCTTTCGAAAAGCAACGTTTTTTTAAAAAAGTGGCCTCAAAAATATTTAAAATTTGCCCACTTTTTGCATTTTCATCCAAAATGGTTGGCTAACGAACTGGACATTTAGTTTAAGACACTTAACGAGTGTACGAAAGGGCAGTCTAATAGATTACTTTTTTCAAAAGTTATCGTGTTCACAGACAGACAGACATACATACATACAGACACATTCGTAAAACCCTGTTTTTCGGGTTCAGGGGGTCTCAAAACGTGGAATTTGACAAAAACTGGGGGGGGGGGGGTCAACTTTTACACAAATCTAATACCTTCTCTGCTGAGAATGTAAAAAAGGATTTAAATTCTATACCTGTACCCCGTCCCCCTAAATCTAAATCTTACATCGTCCAATAATTCAATAACAGTACTTGAGAAAGTCGTATTAAAAAGATTCGATCATAGATCGCTGAAATCTACGGCAGCTGATCTCAAAAGGCACCTCAATAATAACCAGTCATAGTTTTGTAAATGGAAATTGAATTCTGCTTCGAAGTACTTGAAACTATTCTAGATAATAATTTTATGAGAATGAACAGATTTAACCCATTAACGTCACAAGGACACTTTTTTCAACTACCCATTTCTCTAAAACATTTCACTATGAAAACGTCTGTCAAAAAATTCGAGAAGTACCTATCCTACTATTTTCGAAGTCGCTCTTTCCAATGGTGCAATCAAAATTACATAAAAGTACGGTTTTTTACACTATTTTTGCAAATTAATGCAAAAAAATACGAATTTTTCAGGCCTGTTTTTTTCACATTTTCGATACCTTTTCGTAAGAATATTCAACAATGGAATAGTGTAATCGTGTCCTCGATTGTTATGCTTTCGAACGGTAATCATTGGTTTTATTTTTATCATAGCCTGAACTTGCAAAATTACGGCAAAAACAATGGAAAAATTGATCAATTTTTCGACTAATCATTTCTTGCGATTAAAACACACTTTTTGTACCGAACCTGCATGGTCTATATAGTTACTATGGTTTTTGGGTCGGTTATTACGAATCTGCTATTATTTTTGCAAAATTAATTTGTTTAAACAAATAATTGCAAAAAATGAGAATTTTTTAATTTACTTGCATAATCGTATTCTACGGAAAAAATACGTCGAAAATATGTATAGTAAATTTCAATTATTTAAATAATTAAGTTAATATCAGCAAATATCAATTTTCTATATCCAAATACATTGTTACATATCGTTTTCTAGGTTTTCGGGGTCGCTGATGACAAATTTGATATTTATTATAAAAATTATATTTTACAAACAATATGTTTGACAGTGTATGCATAACTCTCACTACATTCCAAAAATTAAATCTGTTAGTGAACTAGCAAGAATTTTTTTCTTTTGTACCTCAGACAGTAAGATGTCATTTGATAGAGTATCACTATACACCATCTCTCCATCAATCCAATTATAAACATGTTCTTCTTCCAATTTTTTCTGACTTGTACTATAATTTTCCAATACTTTTTGGTACGACTGAAATGTCTGAGTCTTTGAATACTCTTCACCCATTTCAATATTATCACCTTGCTTATTACCTTCGTCTCCAATAGACGACAAATCATCTTCACTATGATCAGATTCACCAGAATCGTCAGAATCAAGAATGAATACATATGTCTGAATATGAATGAATATATATGTCAGCTGAAACAGTCACGGAACATAAACACGTCTTGCACCAATAAACTCTCAAGTTTACGCGATCTGTGAATAAGTTGTGCCATCCAAAATTGTATTATTTTTATAAAACCCATTCCTTGCAAAGTGGGAATATGGAGTAAAGTGACGACTGTCACAGAAATGTCAAAAAGGAATGTTTTTTAGGTGATGCAGTCCATTCATTGTCGATTGCGTCGTGAATTCACCGGGTGCTCCACGTGGATAGGTTGCGTTGCGACTTTAGGGGCGAGTTAAGTAAACCGATCGGATCGGTAGCATGTACCGATCTTTCGGTAATGTCCACTGCACTACTATTGTAATCTCGGTTCAGTGGATTTTACATGTCGTTCAATATGTAATACGAGGGAATAGAGGTTTCTTTTACTCAAGGATAACCGTCAAATTAACCTTAATTTCATTGTGACATTTACGAAATGCTAAGTGATTTTGACATTTTCACCCTCTTATTAAGAGCAGTTTATACTGTTACGTCCACAAGAAACCCTTTACAATTCTTGATAAGTAAATATTATTTCTTTTTTCTGCGTGTAAGATGTATTTCACAGTTTAATACATTTTCTTGGATTTGTTACAATCATTCGAAGATTACGTGCAAATTCTCAATAATTGATAGAACGTTTTAGCAAAACGCACTATTTTTCTGAACAAGGGTAGATGTTCGGAATTATCTTTGCTTAATTGTTGTATGAATTCTTGCTTTTTTAATTGATCTCAAAAACCTTAGAGGGTTGAGCCGCCGCGCCACGCCGCCGCCTTGTGTTCCGCTGACTTTTGATTGGTTGCGGAAATTCCGGCTACCAATTAGGAGTTACAGTAAACGGATTTAAATAAATACCTTACGATGGAAATTGATCTTTTGTTTTGAAGGTGGCGCGCCTCTGATCAAAATTGCTCAAATCGCCGCCACCGTTCAAAAGTCTGTCGGCGCAACCTTCTACAAAAACTTAAGGATTATTAAAAAATGACAAGATGAAGGTTGTTTTTCTAAAATTATTCAAAATGGAGTTTTTTAAAAACCCCACTTTTTGACATTTTTTTTTATTCTGAGAAATATCTTGTAATATTTACTATAATCTCGTGAGTTTCATTCGTGGTAAATCACATCTTCACATTTTGAGATAGCTTGCACCGTTTACTTTTCATTAGAAGAAATCAAAAATATGATACTTAAAAAAAATTCGCGGCCTCAAAAATGATAGGATATCTTTTTATATTGTCAGAAACTGTTTATAAACATTGGAAAAAATAAAAAGGTGGCTTTTTCCAGAGAATCTACTTTGTTTTAAAAATTCGATAAAAAAATAAAGAAAATTTTCTGAAAAACTGCACCTTTCTTTTTCTTATATCTGGTTGATAGTTTCTGCGTAAATAAGAAAGACATCATATTAGTTTTATAGGAGCTTAACCATTTTTGAGGCCAGGAAATTTTTTTTAAATATATTTTTTTTCGTAATAGATGCAAAATATCACAAAAGGGCAACATGTATTTTTTGTCAAACTTTTTTGGGTGTGTGAACTTTTATCTGCACTTTTTTTTGTATCTGTCTTTGCTTCCGAGACAAATGCTAAAATTCGTACATATATTACCAACTATTTCTTTCTAAAAAAAACAATATATTTTTTTAAAGCGGTCATTTTGTAATTTTTCAAAGTTTTTGATTTTTGTTTTGATCAATTAAAAAGAAAGCATTCCCACTTTAAATAAAAACAGAAGACACCAAATACCTATACTGAAAAAAATAGTTGGTTGGTGCAACTAACAAAGTAGTAGGCCCAACTATTTTAGTTTGTTATATATGCCGCTGCTATTTAAGTGGTTGAGGCTACTACTTTTATTCGCAAGATTGGTAGTAGTTGTCCTTACCTTCCAGCATTCCAATACGTGCATTAGAGCGTTTATAACACGAAAGTTCTGCACAAGGAAATCACGGAATCACTGGAATTCACAGAAGTCATCAAATTCACGAAATAGATTAAATTCACGTAATTCATGACATTCAAGGAATTTACGGGAATGTATGGTATTCATGAAATTCCTGGGATTTGCAAAATCTATGAAATCGTATGAATTCACTGAATTCACGGAATTCCAAGAATTTACGGAATTCACGGAATACATTTAATTTATGGTTTTTGTGGAATTCGTGTAACGCCTGTGTAAAGTTCGCTCCTTTGATATTTTTCATATCTTGCGTCGTCTTGGCAAAAAATGTGAATTTTCGTTTTTCAACAAAATAAAAATTCGGTTGTCTCTAACATTCGGGCACAGGGTAGACTACCCAGGAATATATTCTTCGCAAACGGATGAGTTTAGAAAAAAATCAGAAGAAAAAAGGTGGTTTTTTTTTTATTAAATAGATTTGCAAAATTTTTAGAAACCCCGCAGCCATTTTGTCCTTTTTAAACTTTTTTTTAAATTTTCTACAGAATTTCTTAAGAGGGCGAGACACTGTATTAGAATCGAAAAGAAAACGATACATACTTATATTAGATTAAAAAATATCATACTCTTAACTTTGTCAAAAAAACATATTTGACAAGGTCTTACAGTTTATAATAGATTGAGGACAAGTGAGTGCGTTTCAGCAATTAAGCCTATCAATAAATGTTAAAAATATGTAAAGGACGAAATTTTTTTTTACCAAAAAACGTGCTTATAGTTGAAATGGTTGTTGAAGGGTTTGGTGTATTGTATTTCATATATTTAAAATATGAAAAAAACACTTTTATATGATTCGGAATGACAACTAGGTATAAAAGTCCATTTCGCTTTTCCTCCACTTAAAGCTAAAAGTAAAAAAATAAATATTTTAAAGCCTTAAAAGAATAGTTTATAAGAACCATTTGCTTTTATAGGCTTCGCAGAATTGTCTTTCTTTAATACTGTCTTATTTTCAAACCACACATTGCAAAATTATATTTTTTTCAATTTCGTAATTTTTTCCTGTTGATCAACGACTTGGTCAATGAGAAAGTTTATACCGCAGCATCACATACCCATATTGAAATTTTTGTTAATATTTAAAGCTCCATATTAATAATAATAAATCCGCAATGATTCCCATATATTTCCTGAAACCTTGCAATAATTATAATTTTTCTGGTACCTTTACAGAAATTTTCACGATATTTTTTGTAAGTACATAATAAGTTTCTACGAAAGTACCGCTAGGCCACTTTTTTAATACTGCACAATTAGTTTCGCCTTTGTAAACTTTCGATTAAAAAACAAAACAATTGCTCTTCTAAATAGATTCGCGTTGCTACCAAATTATAAAACTGCCGCCTTTTTTTTCAGATCAACTTTTTTTAATTTTCGGAGAATCAACACTTTTTTGATATCACATTATTTTTATAATGTTCGTAAAATGTTTAAAAAATATATTTGCAAGCGGAAAATATTCTAGGCTCGAGAAATCATTTAAAAATTACATAAATATTAAAAAAAATAATAATAATTAGGGAGATAAGTTTGGAACAAAGCTATGGGAGCCTGTTTCTCACTGATCTAGAAGACACAAGAACCGAGAAAATTTTTGAAACAAGACTCGACCAACCTTTAAGATACGTGAAGTCGGCTACCACGATATTTGATTACAGAATCTTTACCTGTGCAGAGAGTAGTAAGAGAATACCCTATCTGCACCTTTTTTGGAATCTTTTAGAAAAGAAAGCCGAGACTTTCTGCTGAGCACGGTTTATTCGCTAGTAGGACACCAGATCCGCGACAAGGAAACTCGATATCCATGTAAATGACATTCACCTTGAAATATTCACACGCTTGTTTTGATTATTATCTTATCGACTTTATTTCAATCAATCTAATCGCAAATTTCTAATCGAATAAGGCTTTCCTTTTTTTAAATTAGGAATTATATTTTACAATAATGTAATCGTAACAAAAAATATTCCAGGTGTCTACAAATTTTCGCCCACCAAATTTCCGATTTTTGCCGGTTGTGAATATCAAATCTCCTCTCACTAGAGGCAAGAATAAAACGCATTTAACATATATGAAGTTTTCATATGCTTAATCATATGTGATGTGATACAGTTAACTCCTGATATAAGACCGGTTTCGGACATTACTTCCCTTGGCCTTGATCAACGCCTTGGTCACGCTTGACTGAGCACATCCTCTCTTTCGGCCCCGCGGCTACTCTCATTACGAAACTGCGGAGGACATAGCTTCCAGGAATATCGTAAACCGGGGGATTTTTTATCAGAAATTGACTGCATCTTACTACATTTAGACAAAATAATATTTTTGTAATCTACGGTGTCGAGTAGATCTGTGCATATTCGGTTTAACATGCCAGTTGTTATTTCTTGTATCCTAATCGATAAATAGTTTTTAGATATAACTTTAATTGTCTTTGATATTAGCGATTAATTAATGAAGAGTAATTACAAAAACAATTTTTAATCTCTGCATAGGAGAGATTAATTATAATCACATGTGTTTATAACATAGTTAATGTAAAGTACACTTGGTAATAAAATAAATAATTTGTATACTTTTTTTATCACTCTTCAATAACACAGCCACACAAAAAAAAAGTGTGCGGATCTGGTAACAAGACACACGTATTCCTATGGATTTTGGGGCGCTGAATTTAAATTTGGTATCAAAAATCACCTATCACGTCATGGTTGAGCCATAACCTCAAAAAATGACGAAAAATAATGCACTGAGGAAAATAAATTTCAAAATAATGCCAGTGATGCAAATTTTCACTTCAAAAACATGTCGACAACTGTGAAGGATTAACCCTTTCCTGATATCAACTTATTTAACATAACTTTACCCAACAGAACCTGACCTCACCTAACCTGAATTAAAAGAAATTTTATTGAACTACACGTAAAGCTCTGGAAGCATATTTTCCCAGTAGCAAATGTGTGCTACATCGAATTGGTCAACTCGAGCCTAACCTAGAAATAAATCTAACCTAGCCTAACCTAACCTCACGAAACACAATTAAACTGATTGTGTTGTTCCGTTGTGTTTGTGGTACCGTTTCATTCAGCTTCGGCTTAACCTACATAGAGGTTTAACCTATCCTAACCTAACAAAACCTGACCTAACCTAACCAATTACGCTGGCAACCCTGTTCTTGCGTACTTTCATATTTTGACATTAATAGCAGTAAATGTCTGGAGTTTCGTAACCGCTTGTTGCTAGCATTATTCGCCTGTATCTGTAAGCAGGGCACCTCCACGTGGTGACGGTGGGCAACGGATCCACATTGGCTTAGACCCTGGGTAAACGGCGTTCATGCTGTCATGGCAGACACAGGTAAAAAGTGTATTACGATGCAGGGAAAAACCCCAGTATCGGCGTCTGGTCAGGGTGGGAAAGCGGGATCTCCGACGTCGTCATCATGCAACCGTAGCTCTTCATCAATGGATCACTTGGTTGGTGTAGAGTCTCATGCTACAAGGAAAAAAACCGCGAGCATTTCTCAATCGACGAGGAAGTGAAAAGTCTTTACGAAATGTGTTTTGACCTAAATTGCTGCACCAAGAAACAAAATGGGTTCCTCACGTCATTTTCAATTCCTGCAGACTTATGTTGTATCGTCTAAAAAATTCAAACAACGAAAAGTACCGCAAGTACTCTACACCAACCACATGGAAAAAAACCGTTATTGCGAAGGACTGCTACTTTTGCATGAATTCCGTCTAAGGGTTCAACGCCAAAAATAAAAATAACATTTCGTACATTAATGTGTGCACAATCACAAGAGCAATTGAAATCAATAGAAATGCACGCCAGACTGATTTAAGCGCTTTATAAGATGATAGAATGGAACTTGAAAGTCAACGTCATGGAGACGGTAGTGAAACCAGTGATCGAACAGAAAATAGTTCTGATGATTCCGATGAAAATAACGAAAAAGATGACGAATATGGCGTGCATAAAATGAAATTGAAGGTTCCAATATTAGTATCGCAACTAGAACTGAATGATTTTATTAGAGATCTTGGATTACCGAAAGACGGCGCTGAATTTGCCGCTTCATTTCTAAAAAGAAGAAATCTTCTAGAGCCAAAGACAAAAGTTTCATTCTATCGCGAGAGGGACAAAGAATTCAGAAAATTTTTCGTTAAAGACGAAGAGACGTCTTTAGTGTACTGCACTGACGTTAACGGACTAATGAACCACTTGAAGAAAAATGTGTACAGAGACGAAGAATGGCAACTTTTCATTGATTCGTCAAAACGCAGCATTAAGGCTGTTCTACTGCATAGCACGAATACTTACGCTCCTATCCCTATATCTCACTCAACGGTCATCAAAGAAGAATATAACAATGTTAAAATGCTTCTTGAAATAGTTAATTACACGAATCACTAATGGCAGATATGTGGTGATCTCAAAATCATAACAATGATATTAAGCCAACAGTCGGGTTTCACGAGAGCCATGCTTTATATGCCTGTGCAATAGCAGAGATCGAGCCAATCATTACAGCAAAAAACATTGGCCTTTAAGAGATTCATTCAAACCTGGTTCTCATTATATCATCAACCAAAGCCTCGTTGATCCAGAAAAAATTTTACTACCACCTCTCCACATAAAGCTTGGGCTCATGAAGCAATTTGTCAAGGCGTTAGACAAAG
>NC_046663.1:88671941-88683316 GCF_010883055.1 Belonocnema kinseyi | reverse complement strand
AACTTCACTTTCTAGATTCCCATCTGGATAAGTTTCCAGAAAATGTTGTTGATTTCAGCGAAGAACAAGGGGAACGTTTTCATCAAGACATAAAAGTGATGGAACAACGATATCAGGGTAGTTGGGACGAGGTCATGATGACTGATTTTTGCTGGATGTTGAAAAGGGAAACGAATGTAGGTCTTAAACGTAAGCGTAACCCTTTGCATCGTTCCTTCGAAGAAAAAAGGACACGTTATAGCAGGCAGAAAATAGACTGAAGTAGGTCTATAAATCAATTTAATTACAATAAAAAGAAAGATAAAATGTAAACACGAATGATAGTATAAATATATCCCTTAAGTTTAAGAAAAGCAGAGAAAAAATTTTTGAATAAAACTTTTATTCATTTGCATGTTTAAGTTACAGTTCTACATTTCAATTGATACAAACATTGTCAGATTAATTGAAATAGGGTCAATTCTACTTGTAGTTCTAAGTTTCTTCAAATGAGTAATGTGCGTCTAAATTTTTAACCACCTGTAGTACAATGAAATAGATTTTATTGTGTTACAACGGGAACATTTAAGTTAAGTTGTGTTGCGTTAAGCGAAATTTCGTTAGGTTCTGTTAAGTTAGATTCATTTATAGGTTAAGATCGAGTTAACCTATTAAAAATAGCACACACTTAAGACTGAGAACCGTACGCTTACATAGCTACGCGTATGGTTGAATTTCATTCGGCTAAGTTAGGTTAGGTTAGGATAGGTCAAACTTCTATGTAGGTTAAGCCGAAGCTAAATGAAACGGTACCGCAAACACAACGGGACAACACAATGAGTTTAATTGTGTCACGTGAAGTTAGGTTAGGTCAGGTATTTTTAGGTTAGGATAGGTTTGACCTCTTTGCAGGTTAAGCCCAAGCTGATTCAAACGGTACTGCAAACACAACGGGACAACACAATCAGTTTAATTGTGTTTCGTGAGGTTAGGTTAGGTTAGGTTAGATTTATTTCTAGATTAGGCTCGAGTTGTCCCATTCGATGTAGCACACATTTGCTACTGGGAAAATATGCTTCCAGAGCTTTACGTGTAGTTCAATAAAATTTCTTTTAATTCAGGTTAGGTGAGGTCAGGTTCTGTTGGGTAAAGTTATGTTAAATAAGTTGATATCAGGCAAGTGTCGATCCTTCACAGTTGTCGACATGTTTTTGAAGTGAAAATTTGCATCACTGGCATTATTTTGAAATTTATTTGCCTCAGTGCATGATTTTTCGTCATTTTTTGAGGTTATGGCTCAACCATGACGTGATGGGTGATTTTTGATACCGAATTTGAATTCAGCGCCCAAAAATACATAGGAATACGTGTGTCTTGTTGCCAGATCTGCACACTTTTTTTTGTGTGGCTGTGTAATTAATCTCGAATACGGAAGAAACTTAAAACTATATTTAAATTTTTTGTTCAACATTTTCAAAAATGCACATTTTGTTTAAAAGAAATTGTAATACTTTCAAATTTTAAACCATTAAAAAAGGAGGAAATTATCAAGAAAATAGATGAATTCTCCACCAACATTTTTTTTACTTTTAACCAGTTCCATTTTTAAGCAAAAAAAAAATCAGATTCTTACAACAACAAAATAAATTTCTCTATAAAATATTTTAATTTTTTAACCAGAAAATATTAATTTTCAAGAAAAAAGTTTTAAACAAAAGAAAAATCTAACAGTTGATATTTTTTTCAAGCTAACAGTTGTTTACTAATAAAAACTATACTGTGAAAAAATCGCATTGAAAACAAATGTTTAAATAAACACTTATTGTCCTATTTATTGTAAATGTCAACCTTCTGTAAACTTAGATTATCTGATTTCGAATCAAACATCAACTCAAAGTAAATTTGTATTAATGTATACGTGAAATATTTACTCCCTAAGAAATCTGACCGAAAAGTTAGGTTAGAATTATATTTTATTTCCAATCATCTATTACTCATACTCTTTGCATAATACGCATCAAATTTTTCGCAACAGACATTAACTAAAACTTATTTTTATCTTATAACGCATTGAAACTTACGTGATACAATAAAATAATTGTTTTTATTTTTAATTTTTATTATCATGCTATCTGAAATGCTTTGTTTTATTTTAAACTCCATAAAACAATCGTGTATCAACTGGTTAACTCGACATACTAAAAAATTATCTAATTGTCTCATCCAAATATTTTTATACAGTCCCAAGAAGAGTTAGGATGTTTAAAAGTATCAAAAATAAAAAATTAAATCTACAAAAAAATAACTTTTTTTTGTTCGTTCTAGTCAGTCTTTTCGGGACCCAACCGGAAACTAATTAGCCTATGAGGTCAAGCAAGTTTCTAACTTTTATATCCAAATTTTTTTGCACATTTCCAAAAATATGCAGTGTTTAAAACTATAGAAATTGTTTTCACAAGACCGACTTACTGGTCCAGGGAAACGTTTGACCGTACAATAACACGTTTCACTTCTACCCAACGCCATATAATAGCCTGTCTTGACAGCGCCACATTATTGACCAGGACGGTCTATCTTGTCTTCGGATAGTTCCCCGATAACCACCCACAATTTTTCCCATAATCTCGAATGACTTGATTACATTTTTGCATTTTCACTTACCTACTATAGTTTCTTTATATATTCTGAAGAACGAGCTGAAGAATACATTTTGTAAAAAATAGGGTTTGCTGAAATTCAATTTAAAATGAAGCCATCTCTCTCTAATTCTGCTTCGTTTAATCAACAGCAGCAGAAAAGAAGTGCTATTTCGAAAGGCACAATTATATAGGAGGGCTAGAATTTGAACCCCATCTAGTGACTAGTCTGCAATTTGGCGAATGCTTCGCAAAAGTCGACGTCCCCAGAAAAAGGCGAACGAACCTAGAAACGTCTGCTGTCTGGCACCAGGTGGGGTGGCATTCTATTCTATTCCAGAGAGCAGCCGGTCGGCTTCGTTCACGTTTCCCGGCCGCCACCTTTAAGATCTACCGTTTTCGGGGGCCAAGATTGAATCGTGTATAAGGGCGTCTACCCCGTAGTACGCAAACCACACATTTCAGGGGCGTAGACTCCAAGAAAGTCATTTTTAACCAGCTATCTGCAGTCAAATCGACTTTCATTATCATCCAGAATTTATTAGGTAAAACAAAAAATGTTAATCTTATCATCAATCTTTAATTTAATTTGGAACAAATTATTCAAATGCGTGTAAGTGCGAAGCATACTGAATTAGGGTTGCTACAAAATCCGAATTTCGAAATTCCCTGGCTTTTCATTTACCAAGTTTCCACATTCCTTGACCGTTTTTCAGTTAAAACAATTCATTTTGAACGTAAAAAAGGTATTTTCAACAAAATAGTTAAATTTTCAACCAAAGTGTTGAATCTTCGATGAAGGAAAAAAATTCTCGCCAAAAGGTATAATAGTTAATATTTCCACCAATATTTTCAAGCCTAAAATATGAATTTTCTATCAAAATAACTGAATTTTTAATAAAAAAAATATGTATATTCAATCAAAGAAATGAACTTTGCATCAAAAATAGAATAGTTACATTTTCAGCAAAAAGGAATTATGTTCAATCGAATAACATAAATTACAACGAGATAGATACAGTTTCAACCAAACACATACATTTTTAATCAAGATGAAATTTGAACTTTCTATCAGAAAAGATAAATAAAATGAAACTCCTCTATAGTGCTGATTTTGGGACTCACGTAGGGTGGGAACTAACTCAATATAGCCCACTTCGCTTTTGTTTGTTCACGCCTGATTGCTCGCCTGAGTGAACACCGCAGACCACGCGCAGCTCCTGTTACACCTATACCTGCGGCGCGGCGTCAATTCTCGGAAGAGCTATAGAAGGGAGGACTATTGAAGGGTTTCACTGTATATTAAAAAAAATGGAATTGTTTCATTTTCAGTTAAAGAAAGAATTTTTATCTAAAATGATGAACTTTCAACAAAAAAAATGAATTTTTAACCAAAAAGATGATGTTTCAACTAACAAAATTATGTTTCTACCAAAAAAACGCAATTTTTCAACTAAATAGTTAAACTTTCAACCCAAAAGTTGAATTTGAAAAGAGAAAGATCATTTTAAGTGGTAAAAAGAGTTTAATTGTCCAAAGTAAATATCAACTGTCACTGCTCCCGATTAGACCGTCGCCATTTTATTTCGCTGCTCCCATAATGCACCGGCGCTCTTCCGACAATTGCTTCAGACACTTATTCTTAATATCCCTATTATAGCTATACTTATTAGGGGTTTGACTATACGATATCTCTGGTATATGGAAAATGGTCAAGGATATCCATTTTCGCTGATCCAGGGATCTTTCTAAATTCCTTCGTTCGTTTTCAGCCTAATGTTTGGCTATAATAAGGAATAATATCCCTGTCACAGCTCAATTTTTTTTACCGTGAACAAATTGTGGTACGAAGATTTTTTCATACAACAAATTAACAAAAATATAGTTACAATTTAAACGTAGTAATAATTTTTTTCAACCTTTTACCACTGTTATTTCTGGCAATCATATTTTTCATTTTTTAAACAAAAAGGTCGATCATATTGCAATATTGCGATCTTCAATTTCGATTTTCTCGGAACCGAATAATTTTACCGCTCAAAAGTTTGGTATTCCCATTCAGCATCCCCATAACCCGAAAATTTTCATCTTATAATTATGGGTCACTTTTCTCTGTATTAACTAACTTTTTTATGTCGGACTTTATTTAATCGTATTTAGATACTTAAAATCTAAGAAGCATGACTTTATTTTATTTTTAAACTGAAAATTAAATTTTGTATCGCAATCCGCAGCCGAGTCTATTCCAATTTATGTTCAGTGTCACTTTGAGATTATCAACTTCCACAGCCGTTTCCTCGAACCTAGATAACTTTTTTAGTATTGAACTTTTTTGGCCTGAATTCAGCAGAAATTTTGCTCAGGACCGCACATTTGTTTTATTTTCAAATAAAGACTTCGATTTGACAGAATGTTTTTTTCTCTTTTGAAAAATCTCCTTTTTTGTTATTGTTTATAGAGTTCTGTACTATAACATTATTTTTAAACTAAAAATGATTTTGACTTTAAACCCGAAACAATTGAATTTGACAAATACAAAATTTTGAACAAAATATTTGAATCCTCAGAATTTTCTACTTAATATTAAATTGTACCTTTTTACTTGTATATTTAAAGATGTACCATTTTTAACATTCAAACAAATTAAATTTTTTATGTATTTAATCAGAAATGGTTTAAATCTGAACCTTCTATTTAAAATTAGTTCATCTGGAATATTTTTAATTTAAAAACAGCAAATGTTATAATATTGAAATGAATTAAAACAAAATATGGAATATCGACCGTTGTCAAATTAAAGTAGCTGCATTCGAACAATTATTTCCAAAATCGTTATTTAGGTATTTTCACTTCAACCATTAGCTAACTTCTAACGTCCAAACTGAAAAGTTATGTTAGTGCTTTCTGAGTTAAAAGAGATATTCAAGAAAAACCATTTGCGCTAAGAACTTTAGTATAGGAACACATTTTCATTAATGCAAGTACCCTTTTTTGGTGAAACGCATATACTCTTTCTGATTTTGCAAAAAAAAAGTATTATTTAAACAATTTCAATTTAAAAATGTACTTGTGGATTTTTAATCAAATCCCAGATAAAAAGTACGCAAAGTCGCTTGCAGAGTGTTTCGCTGTAAGATTATCGAGCATTCGGCTCTCGATACAATAGAAATCCGCAAACGCCACGCATGGCATGCCGAATTTAACCGATGTTGCTTATGCATTCCTTCGCATGGACATCTTTGCTCGACTCGACATATTTACAACTTGAGACTACATACAGCACATGCTTAAAAAATGCTCTTAAAAATTTCAGGGACCGCAAAGTACTTTCCATACATTTTTATGTTGCATTTGGTCCACTTGCTCAATATTCGGAATTTTAAACATAAATTTTTCATTATAAATAATTAAAAATTATAATATTAACCATGATGTTCAGACACAGCTTACTCTCACGAATCCACTGATATAAAAATCCATTTTTCGAACAAATGTCGCTTATCTGTTTTTCCGTTGTAGGGCAGACTTCACTTCGTTAAAAGCCTTGAGGGGGGGGGGGGGGGGCAATGGATCAAATGCATGGAACAAAACTTTATTTCCGTAATATCTTTGTAATTAATAATAATTACTATTATTTTATTATTTTATTAAATAGCAATTAAAAAATAAAAACTATTGTGCAGATACACTTATATAGAAAAAATTAGCTTTTACGAAGATATTAGCAAATTAGGGCAAAATGGACTGAATCCCATGCATTTGGTCCCTTGTTTTCCCCTCAGCTAAGTTTTAAATTCATCAACAATAAATTATTCAAATACAGTGAAACTCTTTTATACGAGTAGCACTGATATTTGGGGTTGACGGTGGGTGGGAACTAACTCATTACAGCCAGCTCCCCGAGTGCTCGCCTGAGTGACAACCGCAGACACCGCGGCCTCTGCGCAGCCCCTGATATACCTAACTGTATCGAGGCCTCAATTCTCGGAAGGGCTATAGAAGGGAGGGCTATTAAAGGGTTTCACTGTATTTCATTACTTTTGAAAAATTTTATTAAAAAACTATCGGTAGGTTTGGAATCATTTTGATAGTTAATATTATTTCAAAAGATCAAATTTAACACCTTGAACTAAGATGCCACCTTTTTGTGTCTGGTTCTTATTCTCCCGCCTTTTTCTTATTCAAAAGGGGGTGGCTTATGCCAAGGAGAATGCACTCTACCCTCCTTAGCAAATCCAATGGATATACGCCACTGATGACGACTTTGGCACACACACACACACATACACACACACACTCCAATAGTGAGAAAGACGACGAGGAAAAAGGAGTTCGAGAGAGAAAAGGAGAGCCGGTGTGCATTTTCTACGCGTGCCACGTGTCCTGCCACCTGTCTCACCTAAGCTTTCGCTAACAGAAAAAAAGGGACTTCCGAGGTAGAAACTGTGTTTCAAGAAGCAGCCGGCACGGTCAAGAGCCCTTCGATTATACGATGCTTTCAGTATTCTTTAAAAGTCAATTAGGCTTTCGTCAATACGACAGAAAGTACCGAGAAGCCAATATTTTATGGAAAAAAACTAGAGATTTTCTTATCTTCAGAGGAAGTGATAATGAATTTTGTAAATTAATGAATAAAAGATGTTTTATAGTGATAAAAAAATTTTCGTAGATCCTTTTTGCGATAGTTAAGGATTTTAATTTTTTATTGATTTCCCAAAAAACATTTTCGAATCTGAACACGCATACTACTTGTACCTTTTAGTCCACAAACAACAATTTTAATCGAATGATTTAGAGTGATTTTTAGTTTAGAAAAAATATATAATTTAAAAAATGTATATCATAGAAAAATGCGAAACAAATAAGAAAAATGATTATTTTCCTTGAAACTAAGTTAACAATTTTTCATCAAATTATTTAAAATTATAATATAAAATGGGATAATTTTATACATAAATTTCATAATGCATTTTTAAACCATCGAGAATATAGAAACGACACAAAATAAAAAAGACAAGACTCCAATAGAAGACCTCTAAATCATATCCGATTAAAATAATTTTTTTGACGATTAAAGAGGTACAACTCAGGCTAATGTGCGTGTTCAAATCCAGAAATCAATTTTTTTAATCACCCTAATGGGCCCAATGTATATAGTGTGCGGAAACTGACCAATTCCGAAAGCGCGGTCTTTAGACACCTGGAATTTCCTTTAATTAAACATTTTTCTATAAATTGACAGAAGTTTTAATAATTTCTTCCGAAAAGTTTACGATACGTTAAATTTCCAGAAATGATTGGTAATTTATAAGTTTACCGGAGATTTCCCAAATGTTCGTAATTTCTTATATTCAAGAATTTTTTAGTAATTTTACCGCAAATTTCCATTTTTTTTGTATTGTTTCTCAGATCGAAAATATCATGCATTTTTTACAAAAAGTATCGATGTAACAGGTGCTAAAAGTAGGCAGATGTAACTCTTGTGAAGTCTGCAGTACTTGCACGTTTACTTGTAGCACAACATGCTATTGTTCTTCTTCAAATTTCATCTAAAACAATAATTAAAGTAGTTGTCCTCAAAATCAGAGCTCTAAAAAGTAGTAAAAAACATTGTCAATAAAAAAATGTTAAGACTTACAAAAACCATTTATTATAACAAAGCTTTTTGCAATCGAACTTTTTTAAACTACCCTTTCTTACCAACTTTTAAAAAATGGTTCAATTTAAATAAATTATTTGAATAAAATAAATTTATTATTATTTAAACTAATAATTATATTTACAGATTCTTTACTCATTTTCAAAATTTCGAACAGTATGTTTTTGTAGAGAATGTTTTCCTTGAAAAAAGAAACGACGATTTATTAAAATTCAACACTTTTCTTTCATTTGTAAGAAGAGAGAGTAAAAACAAATTTGCGTTAAAAAATATTGGTAGAAGGATTATTTGCTGTAAGTTTTAAACTTTTTTCATAAAAAATATTACTCAGTTTTTAACTTTTAAAGGGCACACTTCCGCAAATTACATAAAGAGCATTGGATAGTTTTTTACAAGAAAATCAATTAATGATGTTTAATCAATCTAGTTTAAGGAGAAAAAGATTTCATAACAGTTTTTGAAATTTAAAGTAGTTAAAAAAATCGTTTTTGGAAAAAAAAAATTAAAAATGACTTCTTTCGCTCTCATATTCATAACTTTTTGACATTTTTACTCAAAATTTTACTTGAATACTTTCGAGATACGGCGCTTCAAAAATAAAATTAGTCTTATAGTGTTCGTTCCAAAAAAGGTATTTATCCTCAAAAATAAAAGCTTCAATTCAATGGAAAATGAAACACCGTACTATGCGTGATTGAACGATTTTATGGATCTTAAACTGCGTATAAAAATGATAAAAATCAAAATTATGTGAAAACGAGGTAGAAAAATAGGTTTTCATATCATTTGTTAATCTGGCGCCATATGTTCCATTTTCTTGAATTTAGTACGTGTTGTTAATGCGCTAATAAGTCGCTGGATGTTGTACACCCAGTATGCCCTTTAAGGATTAAAATCGTAGAACATTTTTTCCCAGATACCTGATTTTTTGTATGACAACTACAAGCAGTGCCTAATTTTTGTTTTTATTTTCTAATTGTGCTTCAAGTTCGGAAAGTAGTCAGTTCCAAGCACAAGTGTGAAGTTTGCTATAAGAGTAGGAAACAAGCCGAATATGAGTCAATGCCTACTACTGTAATCTACACAAGAGTTGCATCTGCCTAAAATTTCTAAAAATTACCATACATTTCCGAAAAAAAATTTTTATTCTTTCTTAAATCGAAAATTTCCTATATTTGTTACAAAAAATATCGTGCGTAACAGGTGATAAAAGTAGAAAGTTTGAACCTCTTGTGTGGAACTGTCTACTTTCCTCACTTGTATCATAATATACTATTTTGCACATTTTATTCAGAATTGATAATATTGAGTGAATAGAGTTGAAACTCAACATTTCTTTTCACAATTAGCCATAGAAGATTCAAAACTCATTTTTAGAATATCAGCCCCATAGGTCTGTTTTATAGGGTACCGAAAAAAACCCATAAATGAAAAATTGGGTTGTGCGAGTTTTTGGGGAAAATTTTTACTTATTTTGGGATTTTTTTAAATACAAATGGTTTATGTTACACAAAATACTACTTTCTACTGATAAAAAGATGTTAATATAAATTTGTTAAGCAATTTATTTATATTTAAGCAATTTATATTAGAATGAGGTAATAGTTAATTCAAGTTAAAAAATGTAATTTTTAAAACAACTCAGTATTATTTTAAAATAATGCTAAAAAGTTACGGGTTTTCCCTAAATTTTCCACTTTTTGGCCAATTTTCACTCAGAGCCAGGCAATAATTAATACGATTAAATAAAACTACTTGTTTAAATGAATTATATTGTTTTAACTATTTTCTCATATAGTAATGCCAGATTGTTGGCTTTTTGTTGTTGAAAATTTCCACTCTTTGTCAACTTTTCACTTGGTGAGGTAATAATTAGTGAAAGTTAACACACATTATTGTTTAAACAAATTATTATTTTTCATAACAATCTTCTCCTATATTAACGCTATATAATTGCGATTTTCTCTGAAATTTTTAAATTTATATCCACTTTTCACTTAGTGAAGTAATAATTAATGCAATTTAATAAAAATTATTGTTTATAAATAAATTCTCTTGGTTAATGGCTAGAAATTTGTGGTTTTTTTAATGAAATTCTTAATTTTGCTTTGGGTTTTTAGTTATGAACAAATAATAAATAAATATGAAAAATAATCATTTTTTAAACAAATTCGTTCATTTTGTAAATATATTTTTCTGAAACAAAACACATATTTGTAAAATTTATATCTGAGTTTAATTCCCATTTTACTAGAGACGAACGTCAGCAATAATATTTACTACAAGTGGTAATAGAGTAAAGGAAGTAATTTCCTGAATGGCTCGTAAGATGTTGTAAGAATTAATTATTTCACTCAGGCCATTTTAACCTCTATACATTACTATTATTATTACACCATTAAGCCATTTCCCTTTCGGGGTAAGCGTGACTCACTCGGTAGGGGAAAGGAGTAGTGTGTGGAAGGGATAGAGATTTTTCAGATTGATCCAGAATTCTCGTGCTATTTAAGTAAATAACACGTTCGTTCCGCAACACTGCTTCGACCCAGGTTGCAGATCAATCTCTCTAGCAATCGCCCCAAGCGAAGAACCTCACGAAGTCGTTATGTAAGGTTCCCCACTTGGGTCCATTAATAGCCAAGGACTTTGTTTCAGGCGTCGTTCTCTCTACTGACACTCTTTTTATTAACTATTTGCCGGCATACTTTCCTGTCCTGGCATACTTCTCTAGCTTCTTTTATGTCCATGCATTTTTTCATGCAGGCTCTCGTGTTTCTGTGACTTCTTATGTCTCTTCTAACTAGGGTCTCATTCACACATTCTAACCATTCTTTCCGCGGTCTACCTCTGGGCACGCTGCCATTTACTTTACCTTGATACACTTGTTTCGTTAGTCGTTCATTTGGCATTCTCTCAACTTGTCCGAACCATCTTAATCGATTTCTTTCCCATATGTCTACTAGCGTCTCTTCTGCACTACATTTTTTAGCTTTTATTTGATATTAGCTTTATTTGATATATTTTTACTTCTGATAAGGGGACCTGCTCTACCAATAACCTTCTTACCTTCATTTATTCGTCTATCTAATTCCTCATCTATC
>NC_046663.1:88605305-88671841 GCF_010883055.1 Belonocnema kinseyi | reverse complement strand
GACAGTAAAACGTGTGCAATTTCAAATTTTTCTTTTACGCTTTGCAATAATTTTCGAGTTGCAATTTAAACATAATTCTTACTAGTCATTTACAGACCTACTCCTCCCACATGCGCCTAATTATTCCATTCTTTTTTTTTATCTCTACTTGAAGACAGCCTTTTTTTAATCAATATTTTTTGTTAAATTAGCAAGAGTAAAAAAATCACTTAGAAAAAATACAATACTATTTAAAAAATTATTCTTGTTGATGTTAATTTATTATTTGTTCATAACTAAAAAATCAAAGCAAAACTTTCAGAAAAAAGCGCAACTATCTAGCAATACTCTAATATAAGATAGTTATAAACAATAATCGAATATTAAATAATTATGTTTGTTGAATTTGATTAACTATTATCTGACACTTATTAAGACGTGGAAAATTATAGAAAAAACTGCAACTTTCTACCATTATTCTAAGAAATAATAATAACGAATTGTTTAAACAAACGTGTATGTTAAATTAAATTTATTATTGGTTCGCTCTGACTGAAAAGTTGATACGTTAAAAAATTCGGAAAAAATAGCGAGTTTCTCTATTCTATCGGAGAATATTGCCAAAAACGATAATAAATTCTGTGAAAAAATTATATAAGCATTTAATTATTAGTATAAAGTAGAAATTTATGTATTATAAACAATTTTGATCTAAAAACAGCAAAAAATCATAATTGGAGCCAGAAACTGGCAAATCCCAATTTTTCACTCATGGGGGGTGTTTTGGAAGCATATAAAATATACTTCTGGGGTTGATATTTAAAAAGTAATTATTCTTTCGTATTCGTGTTAAATATCATGGGGCTTTTGGAACCTCTAAATATGTTTCTTTCTTAAAACAAAAAAAAATTTATTTATTTTCTTGTGGATTCAAACGATTTTCCGCGCGATATGCATGAAAATTAAAAAAAAACTTGGACCACCCTACTATATATTTTTGGTAATTTTAACATGAATTTCAAATTTTCCTGAAAATTTGTTTTTATAGTTTCTCAAATCGAAAATTTCTTCAATTACAACAACAAATATCGTGCATCGAATTATACTATTGCATATTAATCTAAAAATAACTAATAATAATTTTTTTTAAATTCCAGTATCGGGAATTTTGCATAATTTAAAGATTGTAAATTACTCTCTCAGTGCATACTTTAAAAGCTTTAAATATGCAATATTTAAATTTTTACGAGTAAAATTTTGTGTGTGCTCAAGATTTCAGTTGTAAAATATATTATTGTAATTTCAAATCTGCTATTTTCCCATTTCGATCACAATCCACAAGCCCGAATTTCGTCCAAACAAAACGGAACGAAAAAGATCAAATTCCAGTCACTGAAATATTATCAAGTATTGTGGAAATATAAACACTAGCGTAAATTTCTCAACTAAGTCAATAATGTTCCCAATCTCAATCTAATTTATGAATCCCAAAGATCCGAAAGCAAAAATTCTCGATCTGATAAAACACACAGAGAAAATTCACAAGATCCCATCGATAGAATCATAATCCCGAAACACAGAATTGATTGAATCCATTTCCCTCATCACGCGTCATTCGCCAATTCATACATAAAACCTCCTAACCCAAACAATATGTAATAGAATAATTTCGTCTGGAGAACAGGCTCGAACAAGTTTTCTGCCCTCCAATGATTGTGCAAAATTATCAAAGCATTTTACAAATCACTTCGGGAAAGATTAACGCACTCGCCTCGAAAATTCGTAAAAATAATTTCAACAATAAAGGGACAACAATAGAGTAAGCCAGTGAAAACAAAAGCACATCGCAATATAGCATCCATTTAAAATCTAGTTGACGCGACACGTGCTCCCTTCTTACATATGGGAAAGGTTTACAAGTCTGAGGAAAACTTACCTTGAGATGTAAAACTGCATGCCGTTCAGCGACGCATATTTTTCTGAAAATCGAGGTGACATCCGTTGTTGTCGCGGAAAATTCGCGACTTCGTCTTCGCACAAGTGTTGCAAAATGGCCTGACACCCTTGACAAACTGTGAGAAAAAAAGCCGATCGGCAATTGAGTCGTTTTGCCTTCTACCGAAATGTCTCGACCGTAGAAAAGTTCCCGATTAATAACTAATTATCAGTCCTCGTACAATCATTGCCACTGACTTGAACACCAACAATTTGTTTATAAAAATGACCTGCCGAATCTGACAATTCAGGAGATAAAAAATCTCAATCATAAAATGGCGACTTCGTTGACCGTTGACCGAACACAGAGCCTGTGCTGCTATCTTGCGAAAATAGAAAGAAGAAGAGATGGTAAAGAAATTCTAATCGAAATAGCAGTTCTTAAACCAACTGCCAATCAGAAAAAAACTTTTAAAATGTTTAAAACCAACCTTTCTCATTGGAGAATGAGATAATATCTCTGTGGTGATTGGCTTAGGAAGCATGTAAGGCGAATTTCGCGCCAAAATGTTTTGACATCTACGTGTGGGCACAGCCGCACAATATTGTTTGTTGTTCGAGTAGTTTTGATTTTTATAGACTGAATTCCATATTTTCTGTATCATTTGTTTGAATTGGTGGCTTCATCATGAGGTTCAAGTGCAGGATGATTGATATGGCAGCCATGCGGGACTTTACAAGTAAGTTTTCTTTGAAAATAGGATTCCTAACCTACAAAGATTTTGAAGTTATTTCTTTTATTTGTGTTTTTTTTTATATTAAAAACTGAGTTTCGAACAGAATTTGTTAGTAACTTGTTACGACTAATTAAGTTGTTGAAAAATTACGTTACTTGTAACTTTTAGAATAACTTCGTTATTTTTTTAAGAAGTATAACTTGTAACGCAACTTAGTTACAATTTGTTCGGTAAGTTGGTTGAGGATTCGGCTATTTTGTTAAAAGTTCGTCTTTTTTGGTTGAATTCAACTGTGATTGCGTTTTCAAATCAAAATATTTTTTGGCTGAAATAATATCAAACATTATATTATTTTGTTGAAAATTCATCTTTTTTTTTTTTGAAAATTAAACTGCTTAGTCAACAATTCATATATTTTCTTAAAAAGTAACTTTTTTGTTGAAAATTTATATTTTTGGTTTAATAAAGCAATTGTTTTGTAGAAAATTCGTATTTTTTGCTTAAAAATTCATCAATTTAGTGGAATTTTTTTCTTGGTTCAAAATTCGGCTTTTTCGTTTCAAAGTTTATCTCTTCTGGTAAAAAAACTCATTTTCTTGTTGTTAAAAATTCAACTATTTTCGTGGAAAACTAATTTCGTTGAGGGTTTGGCTTGTTTATTATTAATTTGTCTTTTGTGGTTGAATTTAACTGTGATTGATTTTTAAATAAAATATTTTTGGGATAAAATAATGACAGCCATTATATATTTTGTTGAGAATTCAATTATTTTGATTAAAAATTCATGTATATTTTATTATAAAGTCAATTATTTTAGCAGAAGGCTCAACTAATTGGTTGAAAGTAACGATTTTTTTTTCATTCATATTTTCGGATTGAAAATTAAACTTTTTTGTTGAAAAGTGTTGTTTCTGGTTTGAAAATTCATCTCCTTTGTAAACCAATTATGTGTACGGTTTAGCAATATTTTTTAAAATTCGTTTTTTTTAATTGAATATTTAACTACTTAATTGAAAGTTGAGATACTTTAAAAAAAATTTAATTGTTTGGTTGAAGATTCATTTGGTTGAAAATTAACTTTTTCATTCGAAATTTAACTCTTTTTTTAAATAAACATTTTTGTTAAAAATTAATATTTTTTGTATGCGAATTCATACATTTGGTAATTTTATGTATTTTGTTAAAAATTTAACTATTTGTGAAAAAGTCCAACTATTGGGTTGAAAAGTAACTTTTTGTTGAAAATTTATCCTCTTGACTCAAAAATTCAACTCTTTTGTTAAGAATTCATATTATTTTTTTTATTTAATTACTTTGTTTCAAATTCTTTTCTTTCTTGTTTTGTAGAAAATTCAACTATTTGGTTGAAAACGAATTTTTTGGTCGAAAATTTGTTTTGCTATTTGTTTTAATAATAAAGCTTTTTGTTGAAAATTAATATTTTTAGTATGAAAATTCAACTATTTAGTTCAAAAGGTTTTTTTTTTTGGCTTGAAATTTAATCTCTCATGATAAAAAAATGTCATTCAAAGGGTACCAAATTAAATCGTAAGAAAGGTGTTTTGTCTGAAATTGGAAACATTGTAGGCCCTAGAATGTAATATTCTTACCTGAATTTTAGAATGGAGTCTGAAATATAGATAAATTTTAATAAATTCAATCAAACAGCTTATCATAGCGAATCACGAGAAAATGGCTTTTCTTTAAATTTTTTTTAAAGTTCTTTTCTTATTCTAACCTACTGGGAATTATTGATAGATAATTATTAAGCTGACTTAAACTTTTCTTCAGTCAATTTAAAGGCCTTGAAAAAAAGACACATCTGAAAAGTTACGAAAAATTATTGTTATTTACTTTGTTATTGCACTGTTATTACTTGTTTGCTGCACTGACTCGTGATACCGGAAAGTAATTTAAAATTGTAGTAGTGTTGTTCGACATAAAAATGGAGCATAACACAAGTTCTGTCTCTTATTTCAAATTCCAACTTTTATACTATGATTGATTATAATTCTTAAACATTATTTTTAACGTGAAGTCTCTTATTGTAAAAAAATCTTTTTATTAACATATTACATTTCATACAGATTTCTGATCGAGAAGGTTTTATTTGAGAGAATGGGTTCATTACTAATTGTATAGTAATGTACAAAGAAAACATCAAAGTTCATTGAAAGTTGGCTTGTAGACAGACTTTAGTCCACAAAAAGTGCTTTTGGTCACACTGTGCACTATATAGATAAAGAACACATGAAAACACCCTGCTTAACAAGGTGTTCAGCGACCTTTAAAACCTGGAAATCTCCTTGAATTTTTTACGGTAACCTTGCATACATTTTTTTTCTTTTAAAACCGTTTTTAATTGAAATACTAAAAGTAATTAAAAATCTTAGGAAACATCTCTTTTAGAAGAAATCTTGCTACTGAAAAGTTTTTTTATTTATAAAGATATAATTGATTTTTTACTTATCACAGAATAAGTAAAGAGAGTTCTAGGCATTTTTTGTAGACTTTACCAGTTATTTTACAGATTGCAATGAACAGATTTTGATATTCAGCTTTAAAATCAGAATGAGCTATGACCGTATAACGTATCTTCAAAGGGGTTCATCACTTGGTTTTTAAGTGTATATCAGCACACAAAATATTACTAAACATTTCAAAAGGATTCAAAATATTTCAAATATTTCAAAGGATTTTTAACGT
Source organism: Belonocnema kinseyi (assembly GCF_010883055.1). Lineage (NCBI taxonomy): Eukaryota > Metazoa > Arthropoda > Insecta > Hymenoptera > Cynipidae > Belonocnema > Belonocnema kinseyi. Next base: position 88,666,484 of record NC_046663.1, on the reverse strand, counting down.
TTTACAGAGACTTCACGGATTTCAAGAATTTCACAAAGCTTTTAGAACTTTCAAAAGATTTAAAGAATTTCAAGGGTTGGAAAAGCCGTGTACGCCAAATTTCAAAGGTTTTAAAAAGTTTTGAAACGATTTCAAAAGGTGTAAAAACATTTTTAAAGATTTGAAAAGATTTCACTAGGATTTCAAATAATTCAATGATTTCAAAGAATATAAAAATTTTACAAACAAAGATTTAAGACCAATTTAACGAATTTTTAAAAAGATTTTACGATTATTTTTAAAAAAAGTCTATCATTTTCAAAGATTTTAAAACTTTCAAAATATTTCAAAGATTCAAAATATTTTACACTGATGAAAAATATTTTTATGATTTCAAGTGAATACAAAAAATTTCACAAATATATCAAAGATTTCATAAAAATTTCATAACGATTTCAAAAGAATACAAAAAATCCTAATATTTGAAAACAACAGATTTCAAAACATTTCAATGATTTTAAACGATTTCAAATGAATACGAAACATGGACATAGGAAACAAGGGACTAGGTATGCCATTGCGGGGGTGATGCAATGAGGGGGAAGGTCCGCCACCTTTTGATGTCCCGCAACAAACATGGCAGCGCCCACATGTTTATATTTTCATGCACAGATTGCCGGCAAAAATGCTCGTGCGCATAATCAAATGGCACATCGTAAGATGGCGGCTCTCCCCACTCATGGAAATCTCCCCCTTCCAGTGGATTCAACCCCGCTCGCCAAAGTTAGGATGACATGCCTAGTCCCGTGTTTCCTATGTCCATGATACGAAAGCTTTCACAAATATTTCAAAGATTTTATAAAATTTTTGAAAAGTTTCAAAAAATGTCTCAAAGATTCATAGGTTTCAAGGGTATTAAAGCTTTCAAGGATTTCAAACATTTTACACAAATTTAAAGATTTCAAAAGATTTCAACGAATTCATAAAGATGTTAAAACATTTTACAAAGATTTCAAGGATTTCAAAGGCGACTTATGTTCGCAAAAAAATAAGAATGTTCATTTATGGTTCTTCTTTCTTTACACATTTTTGACCTGGAAAAGGTCATGAATTACGTTCCTAAGAATCGCTGGACACACTCTTAATTATAATTATTGCTTCAAAACAATTAGTTTTAAAAAACCTTGCATTTTTAAACCAACATTCTACTTGCACGCTGTAAATAATGGAAACAGATAGTTTTTCATTTTGTAAAAAGGGAATAAATCTGTTTCAGATATAGTCAACACAGTATCACGAATGTCGAAAATGTGCGTGATACGTTTAACACCTGACGTTCTCTGCTTTAATATAGGAGACGATAGGGTTCCCGTCGTTTGGGCGGAACTTTCGCAATCCCGTTTTTTCAACGAATACGCCATGGGCGGTGCTTCTGACGATCAGAACGAGATTTACTTAGAATCGGACACAATAATGCTCGCGAGAAGTGTCGCCTCTCTAAAACAGACTGCAAAAAGCGTAAAAATCAAATTGACCAACAAACAACAACCCTGCCTCACTTTTGAAATTGAATTGCCCTCTCTGAGTTTGGATTCCAGACAATGCGTTCACGACGTGCCCGTTCGAGTCATTCCACGTCGAGAATGGTGCGAATATCAGGCCCCAAATGTTCCTGAATTCGATGTAAATATTTTTATAATAACTAAATCATCTGCAACCATTATCCAAAATTCAGGCATCTCTTACGAAAAAAGATCTTTTTACCGCATTAAGTAAATAAAACCCGTTTTTCTTGTTGCTAAAACGGTTAATTGAGATGTCTCGATGAAAATTCCAAATTTTCTCGAAATGTCTACGACGCGTCCCGGAAGTATTTATGAAAAAAAGTTCAAAAAATTCTGTTTGCGTAGACTGACTCGTACTACTGGATTTTAGAGCAAAATTTTCAACCGCAAAATTAAACTAAAGTAAATTCTGAGGGGAAAAAACCTTCTATCTCTAATAAACGCGGAGTTATGATTCTTCAAATAATCCAGCGTTTAAAAAAAAGCGACTGAAACCCCCAAATCTGACGTTTGTATTTGTACTTTGGAACCTGTTATTTTTACGAAAAAATGTTCAGTACTTTAATTAAAGCCTCCCAAAGTTTACCACTTTTTACCCTTTTTCCAGAAAAAATTAATCGTACTCAGTTTTTTCAAAACACATTGTGGATAAAACTATGTTAATGATACCACAAAAAGAGTGATGATTCTTAAAAAAAAACCATTTTTGTTGTGCTAGTTTCAGCCAATTTTTTTTTAATAACTCGTTTCGTGCATGTCCTGCAACTGTATTTAAAATTCATTTTTTTAACGTTGCTTACAAATCATTTATAAAATATGTCATTAAGAGATTAGTTTTACAAGATTGTATTATCTTATGTTAAAAAATGCGAAAAATTGATAAACTAATCATCGCAGAGAAAACAATTATTTTTAATTTTTGACAATAAAAGAATATGTAAACAAATTAATTACGTAGTTTTGCAATGAACAAAAAAACTAATTCAGGGTGGCTGTTTTAATCGACGAAATAAATTTCCGGCTTTTTCCCGGTCGCAAACATTTTTCACGGTCAATGAAATTTAAAAAATGGGAGTCTAAAGCTACAAGATTTTCCAATTAAGGTAATAAAAACTAAGCTTTAAATGAAAGCACTTAAAGTGAAAATGTTAAATTTTGAACTTTTAAAATTTAAATTGAAAAGTTTTTAATTAAAAAATTTTGTATTCAAATGCTCAATACTTTACGCGTATAAAATTGAAGGTACTAACAATTTTCAATATAAAATAAGGTTAATCCACCTGATCATTTGCAATAATCTAAATTGAAAAATCAATCAATGAACTTTAAAATTTTCAAAATTATATAATTTTAAGGAATTTTAAGCTAGAAACATCAAATATTGAAAAATTGAAACAAATTTAACTGAACACTTCTTAAATTAGAAATTTAATTATTTTCGTTTTAAATAGTTTAAACATCCTTGGAAAGCTTCAAAATTTTATTTTAAAATCTTGAGAAATCTAGGAGTTGTTTTAAATTGGGTTTAAATTTAAAATTATTTTAGAAGTTTTTTCAGAACTTCTAAATACCTGTCAAAATGAATTCAATTTTTTCTACAATTTTAAGAAAATCCTGAAAATTTTAGAAAATTTCTTTGCAATTTGGATGTATAAATAACAATTGAACCTTTATTATTTGTAGGCGAAATTTGAGTAATTTTAAGAGATATGTTGAAGTTTTAAAAATATTCAAACTTAATGTAAAACTTTAAATAATAGCCTAATATAAAACAAAATGTAGATTTTCGCAGATTTTAAACAAAAAAATTAGATTCTTTTCAAGAATTTTGAAAGGTTTCAAAAGGATAAAAACATTTTCTTAAGATTCCCAGGAAAATTAAAAATAATTTTTCATTTTGAAAAATAATTTTATGGGAATATTTAAAAAGTTTTTCAAAGATTTAAACAAAATTTCCAAAAAAGATTCTAGAAGATTTTAAGAAAACTTTAAAGAATTTGCATGATAATTTTTAATATTTTTAAAACGCCTAAATATCTCTTAAAATTACTCAATTTTTTTCTACAAATATTCATTTGTAGAGTATACATCAAAATTAAAAAATTTCACTTACTAATAAGCATTTTTCGAAATTTTAACGATTCCAGGTTGGCTATGTCAAACAATTTAGTTAAAGATTCTTTAGTTTTTAATATTTAGTTTCAATTTACTTGTCTTAAATAAACATTCAAATATTGCTAAATATTCGATAATTGATCTTTTGTTTAATAAAAAATTTCAAATTGAATGGGTTAAAAATGGAATATTTTAGACTGAAGATATATTTTAATTTTAATAAAATCCTTAAATTAAGATTATATTATTATGAAGTTATTTTTAAGCTGAAAATAGTATATAAACTTTCAGTCACACATTCACATTTGTTCAATGACTAAGACTTTCAAATTGAAACCATTAAGTTTTAACGTTAAAATCTAAAAATTCTTAAATTTTGAACTGGTTTAAAATCGTTTTTGTTCACTTTTTATTACTTAAAGTACAGATAAATTTAAAAACATTATTTATTTATCAAATAAAAATGTTTTTTATCAAAAATTTTCAACATCGAAGGCTTTTATTTTTTATTTGTTCAAGTCTTTAAGAAAGAATTTTAAAATTCTTTAAATAAAAAATGTAAGCTTAGAAATAAAAAATTTAGATGCAAAATTTTTAAAGTAAAAAAATTTTGAATTACGCATTCTAAGCTAAGTAATAGCATAATTGAGAAACATAACAATTGAATAATTATTTAAAAACTGTTAAAATCGAATCTGGACAGATTTTTCTTCTACAAATTTGTAAAATTCTCGGTAAAAAAAAAGTACCGTTATTTCTCGGCCTCAAAAAATTTCCGGTCATTTCCCGGTTTAAGTGACATTGCCGCTTAGGGATATTCTTTTAAATCTTTAAACTTAGCAATGAAAAATTCGACCTAAGCGGCATGTCAATTATATATCTTTTTATTTTATACGGCAGATTTCCCCAGTAGGAATTTAGAAATCATTATGAGAAATATTATACTATTTATAATAATATTTTTTTGAGGCTTAAATTTTTGAGGTTTAATTAGTTTTTAAAATCATTGCGTAACTACGTAATTAATTTCTTACATGTTTTTATTATCAACAACTAAGCATAATTTCTTCCTCTGCGATCATTAGTTTATAAATTATATTCTTTTTTAACACAAAATAATACTTTCTTGTTGAATTAATCCCTTCAATAACATATTTGATAAATAATCAGTAAACAACGTATAAAATTTATTATTTTTGTCGTCATTCAATTTTGACAACAGATATTCTGGAAGTATTTTTCACAAACGAAATACATAAAACATGCACACAGTTAATGCCATTAAAAGCATTATTTAAAGAATGGTTAAAAATTACATTGCTTTTGAATGGAAAACGAAAAAAAACGTGTTTCTAAGGAACTAAGGATGCGATGTATATATGCCACAAAAATGCTTAAATACGGTCGCAGGACATGCGCGAAACAAGCTATTGAAACAGAAAAATTTTCGCAGAAAATAGGGAAAAAAATGGTGTTTTTTTTTAAGCGGCATAAATCTTGACCTTATGACGGCTAGAATATTTGTTTGATAGATTTACGCATAATTTTCTGCGCTACAACTTTTACCGTGGCATTATTAACGTAGCTTTAACTAGAGGCGAAGCATTTTCAAAAAACTGAAATAGGTAAAAAGTGGTCAAATTTTGATTATTATATCGTAAAATTAACAGGTTCCAAAGTACAGATACAAACGTCAAAATTTGCTTCTTAGGCGCTTTTTCGAAAAAATCGGGTTTATTTGAAGAGTCAAAAATCCGCACTGATTGGAGATAAAATGATATATTTTTCTTTAAATTTCTCAGATTTTTTTAATCTTTTTCAAAATCTTCATCAGTAACTCTCAATATATCTTATCACAAAAAAATGCGCATTAACTTCTTATACGATGAAAAAGTACCAGATGCCTGGAATATGATTTTTAAAAAATCTGGTAAAGGCCAGGGAATTTTTATAAGAGGCTCTTTACATAACTTTCAAGGATAAAAAGCCTGAAATTGTTTTATTTTGTTTTTAAAAGATTCTAGGGAAACCACCCTAGAGTAGATAGAAAAAAATTAACAGCATTTAACTGCATCAGTGTCCAACAATAAATAAAGATTTTCGTTTTTATATAAAGCTTACGCATTAAATTAGTCAATTAGCTGTATTACAAGTTTTAATTTGACCTGGTTTCTGGTTTTGCTAATGGGCATAATAGAATATTCAATTCTCGATGATTATAATTGATCATTAGTATAATTACAATAAAAATCAGTTTCATAATTAGATGTTAGTTGAAACTATTATTATTTTACAAATATCACAAAAGCTTACATTAAAAAAAAATTTATCTCTGATATTCCGTGAAATTGGCATGATTGGTACGAGATGTTTAATCTTTATACCATTTAACCTAACTTGTAAATTACAAAAAAGTGCAAAATTTGTACACTGCTTAGTCGTAAAAATGGAATCTTTTTCGAGTGACTTCTTAAGACAACTACAATTTCTGGGCTGTTTAATAACTTCCATAACTACTTTACACTAGTTTTTGGTTTATTATTTACAAAAACTTAAATTTAAAAACTTCGCTAATGGTCATACATAAATAAACAAACCCAACATTTAATTTGAAACAACTGCCAGACAGTCGCTGAGCTGTCAATTCTGACGGTGAAATTTTTTCATATTTTCGATTATCTTCTGTTGGAAAATATAATGTAAAATAAAAACTCCTCAAATATTTATAAATAATGATGAAATAAAGCTTTGAATCAATAAAGATTATTCATAAGTATGAATAGTGAAGAGGAAAAATTTTGTTCTCAAGTTAAAAAATAATTTTTTGATCTCATACATTAATTAATTATAATATGCCAATGAAAGTTCGCCAGAAAATATAGTATCCATGCTGAGAATTATACTAAAAAAATTAATATTTTTGACCAGTTTTCCAGCTATTGACGATTATCTACTGTTGGGTGATTCCCCCTGTATTAAAAATGTTACAAGATAAGATTCTGGTCTTCGAATATTAATAGTTAGGGGAAATGAAAAATTGGTCAGGAAAATGTTTTGAAAATTAAGGTTTGTCAACACCTGGTATAATATTCATGTTAGTAATTGGTTGAAAATTGAACCATTTGGTTAAAAAGTTATTCTTTTTGATTGAAAATTCCTTTTTAGTGGGCAGGGGGCGTCAATAATAGTATTTTGGTAGAAAAAACTTTTTGTTAATAATTCATTATTTTGTGTTACAAATTTTAAAAAAAACTTTCTTGGCTGAAGTTTTCATGTTTTTTTTTCCAAAATCGTCTAATTTAGCGGAATTGAACTAGTTTTGATTTGAAATAAAAATATTTTGTTTGTGAAATATCTATTATTATATTACGAAGTGTCTATTCGTACAATTACGGAATATTTTGTTCAAAATTGATATTTTTTAATTGAAAATTGAACTTCTTGTGTAAAATCTGATCTTTATTAATAATTTATTGTTTGGTTAAAAATGTTGTTGTTAAAAATTCAACTTTTAGGTTGAAAGCTGAAATGCTTAGAAAACTTCATTTTTTGTTGTTGCAGATTCATCATTTTAGTTAAGAAGTCGTCTTTTTGGTTAAAAATTCTACTGTTTTGTTAAAAGTTGGTTTTTGGTTGAAATATCGTCTTTCTGGTTAAAAAATGCATCTTCTGTTGTAGAAATTGCATCCTTATAGGTTGATTATTCAACTATTGTACTGAAAATTCGTCTTTTTATGTTAATTAAACTTTTTTTATTGGATTATCAAACATTTATTTTTCGTTTTGAATTATTCTGTTCTGATGATTGTTAAAAATTCATGTTTTTGTTTCATAATTTGAAATACATAATTTCAAAATTCATAATGCAAAAATGCAAAAATGCAAATATTTTGTTAAAAGTAATCTTGTTTTAGTGACGAATCTAACAGTTTTGTAGAATAGCCTTTTTTATAGAAAATTTATCCTTTTGAATGGAACATTCAAATGGCTACAAAAGATTCTTTTCTTTTTTTTACTTGAAAATTCAACTGTTCGGTTCAAAAATCCAATTGCTTTTTGTTGAAGTTTAAGCTCTTTTGTTCAAAAATTGGGGCGCTTGATTAAAAATTCATATTTCTATATTGAAACTTCAACAATTTGTTTAGTAATTCAAATATTTTCTCAAAAATTTACCTCTTTTATTAAAAAGCCTTCGTTTTAGTCGAAAATTCAACTGTTTTGTTAAAAATTTGTCCTTTGAGATTGATTAGATCCTATGCTAAAAAGGCATGAAGCTTAAAATGCTGGTATTTAAATATTAATGGTCCGAGAAAATGAAAAATAGGTCAGGGACAAATCAGAGAAGTCAGCTAATTTTGAATCCTAGGTTTTGCGTCCACCCTGATTTGAAAAGTATAGAAAGTAGAGTAGTTGAAAATCTGTATGAAATATCTCGAATTCAATGATTAAATCATTGAAAATTTATTCCAGATATCGATGGACATGCCCCAATTAAAACACGTTCGAAGTATGGTAGAGCGAATGAAAAATATGAGTCCTCACCTAATCCTAGAAGCCGACAGATCAGGAAAACTGGTTCTAAAAGTGGACAACGACAGTGCGAGTATAGCAACTCACTTCCGGAACCTCAACGTTTGGAACAGTTCCGACATTGAAGAAGAAGAAATCACAGCCAGCGTTGACATAAAAAAATTCCACACTTTTCTATCCTGGGACATTATCCATCCAGATAGTGTCAAGTGCAACATTCTTCATGAAAGAACAGTCAATCTACATCTATCTTCGGAAGGATATTTGACGATACACTATTTTATGCCAGCGATCGCTTCCTAATCCAATCCAATCACCAGAAATTAATTCTGAGAAATACTTGGATAATAGAATCAAGAGTAAAAATACTAGGATGAAATCCGATGAATGTACATAAACTGGAAAATAGGATACTTTTATTAATATAACATCAATTGCGAAACATACAGATCTTATTCTTATTCTAGACCTGAAACTCGTATCTTGAAGCACAAACAATTAAGTTTATAGTTACTGTACACTATCTAGTTGTAAGCGAGGTTAAAGCTTCGCTCGTTTTCCTGTCGGAAGTTCTGGTGCATTTGGTCGATCTGCTGAATTTTCTGACCAAGGAGAGTGGTTCGTTGATCGAGCCACTGCAAACTATTCATGTGGGCGTTCAATATCTTTCCAATCTGTACGATAGGGTCACTGGAATCCTGGGCACGATTTGCTTCATTCAGGTGCTCGATGATTTCTTTCAGATCTTCCGACATCTGCTTTAATTGAGTGTCGAGACTTTCGGCAAGGCGGTAGGTGTATTCGCGTTCGGGATCTGACACTGAGAGTTGGGAGAGTTCCTTTTCAAGAGGGACAAGACAGTCCTGGAGTTCTTTTTGTTGGCCGACCTTTGATCGAAGATTTATTTATTTGATCAAATCAGAACTTATAAAGAAAATTCCTGCTGATATAGGATGTCTAACGAAATTTAAGTAAGTATTAAGTAAATTATTAAAAAATACTAGGAAAGTTTAAGAAATTAATATTCATTTATCAGGATTTAGAAGAAAAGAATTTTAAAACAAAATTTCTCTTCAAAGTCAAAATTCGTCACAATTTGAAAGTTTCCTCTTATAAATTTTACACAAAGAAAGTACTTCAAGCAGTTTTTAGAGTAGACGCAGTATTTCAAAGAAGTTGCGAATTCATGTTTTTTTTTAGTCAAAAGTTCAAGTATTTGGTTAAAAATTACACTCTTTTGTTAAAAATTAATTTTTTGTTTAAAGATTCATCATTTTTATTTAAAATTCATCTCTGGCTGAAAATGTAACTACATTGTTGAAAATCAATTTTTCTTTTTTTGTTGTGAAAATTAAATTTTTTTATTGAAAATTGATATTTTGTACGTAAAAATTAACCAAATTGTTTGAAAATGTATGCACTTTGTGGAAAATTCATCTTTTTTGTAGAAAGTTAATCTTTATAGTTGAAAATTCATATTTTTGGCAAAAAATGTAACTATTCCAGTTGAAGATTCATCATTTTAGTCGAAAGTTCATCAGTTTGGCTGAAAATTAATTTCTTTAACTGAAAATTTAACTGTTCCATTTTTAGTTAAAAACTTATTTTTTATAGTTCAAAAATAAACAATTTCCATGAAAATTTATCTTTTTAAATTGAACATTAAACTATTTCCTTGAAAATTCACGTATTTTGTTTAAAAAGCAATTTTTGGTGTGTAGAAAATTATCTTTTTCATTGAAACTGAACCTTCTTGTTTAAAAATTCTTTTTTGCGGTTAAAAATTCATCTTTTAGGTTCGAAATAAAATTATTTGGTTGAAAGTTAAACTCTTCTTAAAATTAATTTGTTGTTGCAGACTCATCTATTAAATTAAAAATTAATTTCTATGGTTGAATAATAATTATTTGAATAATTATTGAATAATTATTTTATTAAAAAATTGTTTGGAGGTTTTAAACATTTCAAGTTTTTTCCAATATTTGATTGAAAACTATTTTCTTTTCAAATTCAACTATTTGACTGAAAATTAATTTTGCAGGCAATTTTAAATCAGATCCTCAAAACTGAAAAATTTGGAGCTGAATTGTTTCAAATAGAAAGTCTTGAATCGTTGAAATTTCAAAGTGCTAAATTTAAACTTTGAACGTTAGAATTTACATTGTTTCATTTTATTAAATTTTTAATTTGCGACTGAAATTTTCGAATTTTGATGTATAATAACAATTGAACAATTATTAACTTCAAACGACTTGACATAAAAATAATTTAATTTATAATTTAAAAAGTGTTTGAGTTTAAATGGTCAATTTAAAAATGTTTAATTAAGAGGAACATGCCATCAGTAAAATCCAAGATGTTCCAATTGTTTTGAAATAAGTTCAAATTGTATTATTTCGCACTAATTTGCAAAATATAAGAATTTGTTACCATCTTTTGTAGGATATGTAAACTTTTACATAAAATTTATGTCTTATATACCTAACATAGTAGTAAAAACATAGTAGTAAAAAAAAAGAAAGAAGCAAATATTCATCATCATTTAATATATAATGATTTCATTTTGAAACTGTTTAAATCAACTTGTGCATTGATTCATTCTTCAATATAGAGTATTAAAAATTATAACGTAGATTTATATTTTTAACCAGAAACCTTTCAACTGTTCTATTTATAAGAAATTAATATTAAAAATTTTGTAGTTTAAAATCACTTAATTTGAAACTTTTCAACTGAATAATGTTGAGAGCTTTCATTTTTTACGCATAAATTATTGAGCGTTTCTATTAGATTTCACAGCTTCTGATTGGCTAGTAATAAATCAACAACATTAAATTTTTTTTCTGGTGAATCGTATAATTTAATAGTAATAATTTTAAGCAAAAAATAAAAATTTTTATTTAAATTTATTACCACAGATTAGCCGGATTTGGTCATGAATTCCTGGCATTTTCCCGCGTTCTTCAGGGTCTACAGAATTCCTGGATCGTTAGATACCCTGCTAATATAATTTGTGAATAAAAATAGAACGTACCACATAATCAAGCTCATGTTCCAATTGCTGTTGTTCCAATTTCACTCTTTCCACTTCCTGATTTAGAGTAACAATTTTTTCACCATTGGATATAAGTAATTTATCCCAGGCATTAACCTGGGTTGCTTGATTAACGAAGACCTTTTCTTGTTCTTCCAACTCCAAAGTATACTTGTTGATTGACTCTTCAAGTTGACAGAAATTAATAGCTCCAGTTTGTCCGCTGCCTGATGATGTACTGACGCTAAAATTTTTTTCATTTTTAAGTTATAACTACTAGAAGATTAATAATTTCAAAAAATAACATTCAGAATATATTTAAATTCCTCTTTAACGTCACTCTTTAAGACACTCTCAGAGAGGATAAAAGAAGGAAAGAGATTTCAGGGTCTATTAAATTTCAATATGATCTACTGTTCGCATTCCAATTTGGAACGATTAGGAAGAAATTTGAGTTTTAATTTAATTCATTTTTTATATATATATTTTTTTAATTACGTAATTCTAGATGCAGTTTTTTATATTTTGCTTTTAAAAAATTAAGCAATTATTCATAAATAAAATTACCTACGAATAAATACGCAAATTTACATTCAACTGAAGGTTTAGTTTTTCATAGGTTTTTGTAGAAAATTACCAATTTCTAAAAAAAAAATAACGAAAATTTATAAATGGCGAAAGCTAAATTTGTAGCTTTTTATAGATTTTCTCATAAAATTAGAAATTTCTAGACACAATCATGCATAAATACTATTTTCTAAGAAAAGATAGAAAAATATTCGATTCCAAAATTAAGCTTTAGTTTTTATCATTTTTAATAAAGTTTTCCAAGAAATTACAAATTTCGACAAAGTTTACTGAATATGTAATTACATATTTCTATGGATTTTATGTCAAAATGATACCTTCGTAGAACACTGCAGTTTTTCGAACAGAATTTTTCCCGAAATTTTAGAAGGTGCAAATATAAAAACAGATCATTTTTAAATTTAAAACATGTTTGATGCATTATGCCAATTAAACATAATTCCTAAAAGTTTGCGCAAAAAATCATAGAAATTATTTCCACTAGAAAATGTACAGAGGGTTTCAATCATTATTAGATTTAAACATTTATCACTATTATTATAAAAAAATTCTTAACCTGGAATTATACTCATATTATTTTTATTAGTAATAAAATCAATTTGTATCAATTGGCAAATTTAAAATTCGTCGTGAAGTACTAAAATAATTATTAAGACTTTGAAATAGGCACAAATAAATAAATCCAGTAATTTTTTCAAAAGTACATGACTTTTCCAGGTCTTCCAGGGCTTGTAGCAAATCTGTATTTGGAGGTTGCCCACTTTTTCTTTCAACTTTTTTTATTTTTTGTTTTTTTAATTTCCAAGAATTTCATAGGTAAATTTGAATGTTGGATGTTAAAGAAGAATCAAAATTTGTATTTAGAGACTTCTTTTTCTTCCCTTTATTATTATTTTTTTAATTTGCACGAAAACATTTTAGTTAGTTGAACAAATCTGATCATTAGATACTGGGTTCTTTTGATATCCAAGAATTTCGTAATTAAAATTTAAATGTTCAGGGTGTCCAGCGATTTTTAAGAATGAAATTCGAGGTCTTTTCTTGGTTATCCTGGTTCTAGAAGTTAATTTGTTCCCAGTCTCCTTTTTTTACACCAAATAATAGAAATAATCGTGTCTTATAGATGTAAAGAATTATCCATTTCATTTTTTATTGACCAACGATTTTGAAAGAAAGCAGCACCATAAATAAACAAAATTCCTAATTTTTTGCGGTCATTATTTGTCTTTGAAATCCTTAAAATCTTTGCAATCTTTATGAACTATTTGATATCTCTTGAAGTAATTAAAGTGTTTGTGAAATCTTGAAATTTCTGTGAAATCTTTTGGAACGGTTTTAATTTACGTAAATTATTTGAAATCCTTGTGAAATCATTTGTATTGATTTGAAATTATTAAAATATTTTTAATCTGTCTAAAATTTTTTGAAATCTGGTATACCTTTTTTAAAATCTTTGGAATAATGTGAAAGTTTTAGAATCTTTGAAAATGTTCGAAATCTTTGAAATATGGTGTAGACGCCTTTTTCAAATCTCTGACATCCTTGCAATCTTTATGAAATGTTCGAAATCTTTGGGAAATGTTTGTGAAATCTTTGTCAAATATTTTGAAATATTTGTGAAATTTTTCTTAATCTTTGTTTTTGAAATCTTTTTTATTCGTTCAAATCACTGAATTATTTGAAATCTTAATGCAATCTGTTCAAATCTTCTCAAATGTTTTGAAAACTTTTGAAATCTTTTAAAATCTTTGAAATGTTTTAAAATATTTGGAAGCTGGTGTACTGTAATCCTTTTTCAAATCTTTAAATCTTTTAAAATCTTTGGAATCTGCTGTACTATACCCTTTTTAAAATCTTTAAAATTCTTCGATTCTTTTGAAATCTTTATGCAATTTTTATGAAATCTTTGATATATTTGTGAAATCCTTCAAAAAGATTTTTTATTTATTTAAAATAATAAAAATATTGTTCAAAATATTCTGGTGTGCACGCCCTTCTTAAATCTTTTTAACCCATGCAATCTTTATATAATGTTCAATATCCTGTTAAATATTTTTAAATATTCTGAAACTTTTTGAAATCTTTGGTAATGTGTTGTAATCTGGTGTAAACTCGAAAACCGAGTGATGCAAGAACAAAAATAGAGTGATAAGTTAAACAGCCCCAAAAAATGTTAACTTTAACATTCTATATTAGCGGAGATGAAATTAAAAACTTTTAGAATTATTCAGAATATCAAAGTCTATTCATTGCAATCTATAAAATAACTGGTAAAGTCTACAAAAAAAGCCTAGAACTCTATTTATTCTGCAATGAATAAAATATCAATTATACCTTGATAAACAAAAAACTTTTCAGTAGCAAGATTTCTTCTAAACTAGATGTTTCTTTCGTAATAGACTAAAATATTTAAATTACTTTTCATATTTCAATAAAATAACTGCTTAAAAAAAATACAAAAAGAATTCCAGGTATTCAAGGTCGCTGGACACCCTGATGTTGGATGTTAAAAAGAAATTGAAATTTTTATTTAGAGCCTTCTTTTTCTTTCCATTATTTATTTATTCGATTTTTTTTTAAATTTGAATGAAATCATTTCAGACTTAGTTGTCCAAATCTGATCATAAAATTCTTGATTCTTTTAATTTGCAAGAATTTCTTAGTAAAATTTGAATAATTATCCTAATATCTAAAATCTAATTTCTTTACGTGGTGGTGGCTCCTAACGTAGTTTGAGGCGTCGAACTCGCTATGCTGGCCGGAGCAGGAGGAGCTGTAGTTTTGTTAATAGTGAATCCAGTCGCTGTTGTAGGAGCTGCGGCGCCTAAATTAAATCCGGAAGCAGAAGTTGTCGTACCGCCAAGATTGAATCCCGTAGCAGTGGTTGAAGTCGTTCCTCCGAGGTTGAATCCTGTCGAAGCTGTCGATGCTGTGCCCCCGAGATTAAATCCTGTTGCACTTGTGGCAGCTGGAGTAGCGCCCAGGTTAAATCCCGTTGTCGGAGTAGCAACTGTGCCTCCTAAACTAAACCCGGTCGACGGAGTTGTACCACCAAGATTAAAACTAGTCGATGTTGTCTGAGGAGTGTTGCCTAATGTGAATCCTGTTCCTGCCGATGGCGTTCCACCAGTCAAACTGAATCCTGTCGACGCTTGACTAATATTGAAAAAAAAAAACATAAATTGGAAAATATTGTTACAATATTGTTGTAGTGTTATAATTTTGAAATACTAAGAAGAAGAATTATAATATCAGCGGTCGTTCAAAACCCTAGATTACCCTTTAAGTAGAATGTTTTAGGAAACAGTTGATTTTTAAACACGACAGAATGAATGTTCAACCATGAACAATGATTCTTCAAATAAATAGTTGAATTTCTAACAAAGAAACAAGTTAATTTTAGACCAGTTGCATTTACAACCAAATCATTAAACTTTCAAGCAAAATTGTCAAGAAAAGAGTTAAATTCTTAACCAAATAGTTGAATTGCCCACCTATAAAGATATATTTTCAACGAAATCATCGAATGTTTAAATAAGAAATATGAATTCTCAACCAAGAGCTTTTCTACCAAAAAATATGAATTTTCAATCGAGAGAGACGTCCTTTTCTATTCAAAAAGACGAGTTTTTAATAAAACAGTTGAATTTTCTAAAAAAAAAAAAAATACTTTCACAAAATCGTTACATTTTGAGGCAAATTATTGAATTAAACAAAAAAATAATTACCAACCAAACAGTTGTAGTTACAACTAAATAGTTGAACTTTCAATCGAAAATGATGTATCTTCAACAAAATAGTGGAATTTGTAACCATATAGTTGAATGTTCAGCCAACAGTTACCATTTCAATCAGCAAAAAATAATTCTCAACAAAAAACGTAATACTTGATATTTCAAAAAAAAAATTTGAGCCCTCAACGAACACAGATACATTTTTAACCAAAAAAATGAAATTTCTGCAAAAATAGATAAATTATCAACCAAATATTGAGTTTCCATTCAAAAGATAAAAAATGTTTAAACAAACTGTTCAATTTTAGATTCAAAAAGGCGAATTCTCTTGAAAATAGTTGAATTTTGAACCCTAAATTATGAATTTTTAATATAAAAAAGTTACTTTTCAACCCATGCGTTGAATTTTCTATAAAAAGAATATATTTTTGAGCCCAAACAAGATTTCAGCAATAAGTTGAATTTTCAAAACAAAAAGACAAAATTTCGTACAAAGTAGCTGAGTTTTCAAGATATCAATCAATAATAAAAAAACAAAAAAACAAAAAAAAAACAAAAACAAAAAAATAATATCAATAATTTTTATTTTAACAAAAAGTTAATTTTTTAAAACAACAAAAAGCTTGAACCAAATACTAGTATTTTAAACTAAAAACGACCAATTTTCAATCGCAAATGGAAGTTAAATTTGCAAATAAAAAATTTTATTTTTAACAACAACAAAATAAACGAATTTTTGACTAAATAGTTAAATTTTCAATCAAATAATCAATTTTTTAACCAAAAGAAATTCATTCTGAACCAAAAATATCAACAAAAAATAATACTAGACTTTCTAATTGAAGAAAATAAATTTTCGACGAAAAATAGCTGATTTTTGTTATTGCGTTCTTCAATTTAGTTTACATTTGACCGGATAACGTGAGAAAGTAGAAGTTCCTTGAAAACACGGGAAAAAATAAGAATTATTTTAAAAGGGATAAAGAAGGAATAAGGGAAAGGGTGTGAAATCTTTATTTAGACGCTAATAAATTTTCTATATAAAAAGACGAAGTTTCATTTTAAAAACTTGAATTTTTTACCAAAAAATATAGTTTTTTTAACAAATTTATTCATTTTTTAAAAAATAATTAAACTTTCAACCGAAATAGTAAAATTTTTCACCGAAAGAGAGATGATGTTTTAACGTCAGAGTTGAATTTTCAACAAAATACTTTAATTTTTAACAAAGAGAAATGAATTCTAAAACAAACATGCAATAGTAAAATTTTCAACAAAAAAGAATTCAATTTAATCTAAAAAAGACGACTTTTCTATCAAAAGGGGAATTTTCAATCCTAAAGGACCAATTTTATATCCAAAAAGGTGAATGTTCAACATAACTTTGGGGATCGAAAATTAGTGTCACAAATTTTAAGACAGTGTCAAGATAGTATTTATACATTTTTCAAGTGAATTGATAGAAGTAATAAAATCCAATAAGAAAATCCAACTACTTTGGTTTGAAGTTCATTCTTTTTAGTTGAAAAGTCTACTATTCAATCTTTAGTTAAGACTTAATATTTTTGTATTGAAAATTTTATTGTTTCGTTCAAAATTGAATTATGTTGTAGAAAATTTTATAATTTTGTTGTTAAGTCATATTATATTATTTTAAACTAATTCTTTTTGGTTTTACAAATGCATCTTTTCTTGGAGGAATTTTACCCTTTTTTTGGTCAGAAAAAATGGTACCCAATTGATCATTTTCGGTTGAAAAAATGAACTTTTTTGTAGAACATTTGCAATTTTTTGTTAAAAATTTACCTGTTGTATAGAAAATGCAGTTTTGACTGGAAAATTTAACAATTTGGTGTATGAAAGTCATCTTTGTTGGCTAAATCAAACCGATTAAAATTTCATTCTTTTTGGTTGAAAAGTCTACTAATCAATTTTTGGATATGAAATAATCTTTTTGGTTCAAAAATTTATTATTTGGTTTCAAACTGAAATATGTTGAAAATTCAACAATTTTGTTTAAAAGCCATATTTTGTTGTTTTAAATTAGCGGTTTTATTCAAAATTCGCCCTTTTGGCTTGAAAATTTAACAATTTGATTTAATTTTTTTTCTTTATTGACTAAACAAATTTTTTTAAATCAAAAAATCAAATATTTTTGGATCATTCATCTTTTTGTTTTTAAAAATTCATCTCCTTCCGGAGAAATTTCATCCCTTTTTGGTTAGAAATGTACTTGTATGGTTTAAAATTTATCAGTTTCGGTTGAAAATTAACGTTATTGTTGGAGATATGCAAATTTTGTTGAAAATGAGACTGGTTTATAAAAAATGCATAGTTTCGGCTCGAAAATTTAACCAATTTATCAGGAAATTTACCTATTTAGTTGAAAATGTATATATTTTATTTAAAATCAAGCAGTTTCTTGAAAATTCAACTTTTTGACTTAAAGTTGAACAACTTTTTGAAAAGTTTAGTTTTTTGGTTCAAGGTACATAATTTTAGTTGAAAATTCGTGATTTTTTTTTTTGTTAAAACGTAAGTTTTCAAGTAAAAATTTAACTTGTTTTCTTGAAAATTCAACTGACTTTTTAAAATTAAATTAAATTGAGTTAAATTGTGTTTTTTACATTTACCTGGCTTGAAAATTCAATAATTTAATAAGAAATTCAACTAATTTTTTTTCAAAATTAAACTATTTTGTAGAAAAGTTTTTAAAAAATTGAAAATTCAACTATTTGATTAAAAATGCATGTATTTTGTTGAAAACTCGTCTGTTTTGGTTATATCAGACAGTTTTTTATTTGCTATTAAAATATATTTTTTAAATATAAATTATCACATTTTTTGGTGAAAATTCTGTACATTTTAACTGAAAATGTAACTATTTTGTTGAAAATTCAGGTACAAAATTAAACTATTTTGTAGACAATTTCTATTTCTCGCAGAAAATTAATTCTCTCAATGAAATTTAGAAACAAAAGAAATGTAAACTAAAAATGAATCAAATAAAATTTGGACTAAAATCACGTTGATCATTTAAAGTAGTTAGTTGAAAATTTATGTAATTTGTTAAGGATTCCTCTTTTTTTGGTAGAAAATTAATCTTTTTAGTTGAAAGTTCAACTATCCTGTTCAAAATTTATATAGTTATAAAATTAGTATTTCTGGTTACAAATTCATATTTTTTTTTGAAAATTTACCTATTTGGTTGAACATTCAACACTTCGTAAATTTTGTTTCATTATTGACTGAAAATCTTTCTTGGATGAAAATTCGCCTTCTTGATTAGAAAATAGTCACTTTAGCGTGACTTTTTTTTGAAATAGCAGCAAAATAGTGTCATCGCTTAAAAAAAGGGTCAAATAATGTCAATTGGGTAGTGAATCCAAGGCTTGCAGTTTCTTTGAAGAGTAAAATAAATAAGGAATTTAATATTCTTACGCAGGTGTGGTGCCCAAAGAAGCTTGTGGTGTTCCCATTCCTGGAGTTTGCATTCCAGAAATTCCTTGTGTTGCCAAAGGAGCAGTTTTTGCTAAATTGAATCCAGGTGCTGTTGATTGAACTGTAGTTCCTAAAGTGAATCCAGAAGCGCTTGTAGTCATTGCGATTTTTTATAGAATGAGTCACAGTCCTTGATGCCTTGAGACCCAAAGGAGGACCCTTGATTCTGAAATATTTAATTTCCAGTTATATTACCTGAATTAAAAAAAAAGTATTTCGAACAATAAAAATCCAATTTAACATTCAAACCTGCCAGCAAGTTCACATCAACAAATTAAATTATCAACAGTAAAATATATCCCGCCAAAATTTCAAGGTCACGTTCTTCCATTCAAAACACAACATTTCAAGAATAATCAATTAAAAATATAGCACTTAAGAAGTATACAGCGCTAAGTTCAACAAATACCAAAAATGAGTTTAATTTCGATCATATTTTTCATTAATTAATAGCAAAATTTTAAATATGCTCAATTGCTCATATCTAACCTAAAATATAAGAAATTTTGTATCCTTTCTACAAACATGAAAACAATCAGAAAAAGAATAGAAAATCGTAGAATATGCTCAAATTGGATAAAAAACGATTTGAAATCTCTTGCAAACTTAAAGAAATAACTCAAAATTGGTGAAAGAGAACGCGTTAAAATGGAAATCAGTTTTCTGCGTCTTGCACTTTCATACGTCTATAATTATTCGATATGATAAATAACTCTTTAATTGAGCATTCCTCTATCAAAATTTTCGAAATTTAGTGTAAAATTATACTCACATGTCATAAAATCCCTTGAAAAAGAGTTTCCGTTGTCATCCAAGGCTGGAATTGATGAAAACACACCGAACATAACCTCAAACACACGGAAACTTTATATCTGCGTCGTCTGCGCCTGCGTGAGAATGTTAACCTAACCAAACCAAACCAACTATACAATCAAAACCGGCTCCAAAAATAGACGCAGGTCAAATGTCAAAACGCTCCCCGGCAGTTCTGCGGCTTGTTTATATGTCTTTATCATACGCAATTAGTGCTTTAATTTCTTCTAAATACTTCTTTATTTTTCTATAAGATTGTGCGAAAAGCGAACCTTAAGAAATATAGACAGTTCAGTCAAACTACTTACTTTGTTGAAGCAGCATACAAAATTCATAACATTACCCTAGAGCCTAAATATCGATTTGTGAAGTTCTGCAAATTCTTGTGATATTAAACAGTACACGTGGAAGGAACTTTTTCCCTACAACATAAAAATGAATGTGGGAGTCTGTGAGTTACAGAAAGTGTCATCTGCATTCTGAAGGGAATGGAATTCTAACCTTGTGCAAGTTTTTGGAAAAGTGCTTTATTTAAAAAATTAGTGGACAAAAATAGTCTGTTAAAAATGGACATCATGCTTTTTATCAGTAGTTTCATCTTTTATTTATGTATTTGCTCTGCGAGGGCATCTTTTCTCGCAAGTCCGCCACAAAATGCTTTAATTGTTGCTTTTGAAGACACATATGATATGTCTTTGCTTGCGAATACCTTATCTGATCAGGGAATTGATGCTACTTTAATCATTCCTTCGACAGCGAGTGATGTTTATGAACATCTAGTCGACGTCCAAGTGTTGAAGATTAACATATTCGAAGAGGAGTTCATAAAACCGGAAAGTAAAGCTCTTAAGGCATGCGAACAACTTCTTACGGATAAAAAGATTTTGAAAAAGATCCAGGAACTTCAACCTACATTTACAATATTTCCTGCTATTAGGTAATAACATTTTTAATCAAGGGATTTTATTCTGTATTATCAGATCCAATATTTTCCTCTTTAGTATTTCTTTTCGATTTTGAGACATTTATTATGTACATAAAAGGCTTCCTAATATTTCAAGAAGATCATATTCAATCAACAGGATAACCAAAAGCCCTGCTTCATCAGGACATGATTTGATTTTGTATTGCTGTCATGATTTTATGATTTTTTGTGCTATATCCTGATTTTTTCATGTCCGAAAACGAAAATTTGCGATTTTTATTGCGCGGACCTAAATTTTGTTCACCATTTCTGAATTGCCCAGCTAAGTTGGAAGTTCTGAAAAATATATAAAATAATCAAAATGTTGTACAGTACTCAATTATTTAGATAAAGCTGTTGACCCCCAAAACGATATTTTTTAAATTTATAAACTTAGGGGATGGGCATACATTTGTCATAAAAACAAAAAATTAAATCATATTTTCGGTTTAAAAATGCAATTGTTTTGTATAAAATTCCTCTTTTTTGGCACGAAAATTTCACACGTTTTATGCATTTTTGTATTGACTGAAAAATCTTTTTTAGTTGAAAATTCTTTGCATGTCGAAAAGTATTTTTTTTTGTTGAATTTAACTGTTTTTAATTAAAAATTCAAATTTTTCTGGTACTAACTATCAACTACTATATTTTTCGTTCAGTATTCATCTTTTTTTAATTAATATTTAATTACTTGATTAAGAGTTAAACTCTTTTTTTAAAAGTAATTTCTTTGATTTAAAATTCATCATTTGGATTGAAAATTCAATTTTTCTTTGCCTGAAAATAAATTTTATTTACTGAAAATTTAACTATTTCAGTTAATCATGTTAACTAAAAATGTGAGTATTCATTTTTTGGTAGAAAAATGATCATTTTTAGTTCCAAATTAGACTGTTTGGTTTAAAATTCAACTCTGCAAGTTGAAGATTTATTATTTTAGTTGAAATTTCATTACTTTGTTTAAAAAAGTAACTACTTTTTTATTAAACTAGTTTTTTTTTGTTTGTTGACTTTTTTCAAATGAAAATGTTCTATCCCAATTGAATATGTCATAGATTTAGTTAAAAATTTATGTATCTAGTTGAAAAATGATTTCTTTAATAAAAATTTATTTATTTAATTTTTGGTCAACGATTGATCTTTTTTTGTTAAAAATTCGTATTTATTGGTAGAAATTAATGTTTCAGACTAAAATTTATATTTTTAGTTTCAAATTCACCTTTTTGTTTTAAAATTCAACTTTTCCAATCGAAGCTTCATCATTTTAGTTGGAAATTCTTCAGTTTGGTTGAAAATTAATTTTTTTAGCTGAAAATCTAACTATTCCAATTGTAGTTGAAATCTGATCTTTTTTAATTCAAAATTCAAATATGTGGTGGAAAATTAATGTTTTCTAGTTGAAAATTTAACAATTTTTATTGAGAACTTATTAAATTTCAAAACCTTGACATGTCTGCCATTTGACTAATTTTCTTTTCTTGGATCTGAGTAATTTATTAGTATCAAACATTTGTTCTTCTTATTTAGCTACCCAGTATTTCAAAATTTCAATGTACAATGGGTTAAAAATGGAATATTTTAGTTTGAAACAGTATTTACACGTAAGATTTGAAATTGTGTAAAAGCTTTTAATTATGAATATATTAATTTGAAATTATTTGAAAACTGCAAAATCATTTATAAAGTTTCAATCAGACATATACATTTGTTTTACTATGAAGGCTTTCGAATTGAAACAGTTCGAATTTTTAATGTTAAAACCTGTAAATTGCTTCATTTTGACCTAAAATGTAAAGTTTTTATACTTAAAGCTTTCAGAATTATGCCTTGTATACTGAATGATTTCACTTGATTTGTACTTGCTACTTACATTCACCATAAAAAATTTGTTGTCGAAAAATGTCGAAAAAAAATCATTTTTCCAATAAATTTTTTTCATGTTTTTTTGAACATCAGAGTATTTATTTGTTCGGAACAGTTTTTAATTAAAAGTTTGTTTTTTTGAATAATTATTGTATTATTTTAAATCAACGCATATATAGTAGACGTGTTTATAATTAAGTTTTTTAATTTTGCTCATATTCAATTATATTTTATTATATATTATATTCCATAGAATATAATATTTATTTCGACAAAAATGTGCTGAGTTTTATTTTGATTCTGCCAGAATCTAAACTTAGAACAAGTAAGTTGTAATAATAAAAAAATTTTGAATCGCTTATGAATTCGTTGTTCGTGTTCAAGTATAGAAAAATTTTAATTGTTTAAAACGAATTTCTCTGAATTTCAAACCTTAGCAGAAAAAAACGGGCAATTTTTAAATCTTACATGCCTTCAAACATTCGTCCTGTTTTGATTTAAATTTTGATCAGAAGTAATAAATATCTCATTTTTCATATACACATAATGATTCTTAAATTTTAATTTTAGAGGTATTTTTCTAAAACCTTATCATAACCAGTCCTGTTGGTAAAATTGTAACGATTCCGATAAAAGAATATTAATATTGTAAACTTTTTATTATCTATTAGTAGTTTTTAACTACTAATGAGGTGCGAGATTTAAACACTTATATCACTAGAAAAAACAGCGAAAACTTGCCGGGAATTTGAAAACGAATTTTCGTTAAATGCCTTGTGTATTTAATGGTACTTGGTTATAGTTATATAGTTAAAAATAGGCTAGATAGAAATAGGCTAGTAGGCTAGATTCACCGAACTTAAATGGTACTTCATTTTTTATGAAGTTTTATAGAAATACATTAAATCTTTTTGAATCTGTTCCTTTACTGATTCCTCGTTAAAATTTGATTTCAATATGTTTGATAGCTTAGGATGTAATACAGGTCGGAGATTGGTTGTTTTTATGTTTTTTTTGTTGTTGTTGTTTTAATCTTGCATTTTTAAGGCATTACCATAAAATCACACTTAAACTTATTTTATAACGGTTGGTCAGTCAGCTGCCAAGTTTCATTGCAATCTGATGAGAATTGCACCGATAGTCCAAAAAAAGTCAAAAATATATGATTATTCCAGATAAGGGTTTTGATATATAGAATAGGTATATTAATTTTTATTTTAGACACGACGGTTGTTTGATTCCTTGGACGAAATCAATCCGCTCGATTCCAGTTGTGTGGACTCTAGGATCAAACGAAGAACTTTATACTTTTCTTCAAACCGGATCAGCTTTACCATTAAACACTGATGGATTTATGATAACCATGGTATCGAATTTGAAAGGGAAATTCTATATTTCTTCCCTGCGAAGTAGTTACGTCGACCCCGCTTTGAATTTAGTCTCAAAATATCTTCGAAATGTCGATTTTAATCTTGAAAATCTGTACAATGATGTGGAATTAATTTTGTGGGGAGGCGACGTGGTTTTGAGATCCAACTTTGCTCCTTTGACTGAATTACTCATAGAGGTAAGAACATTGGTTTTGATTTAAATATTAGTGCAAAATTATTACTAAGTAGATTAAAATAAAGCAACTTAGGACTTTTCGAATTGAAATAGTTACATAATGAATTTAGAATACTACCAATACTTTTTGTTGAATTTTGTGCACCTTGAAAAATACGAGACATTGATGCGAATTCATGAAAAGATTTGAGAAATCTGCAGTCATAAATTTAAGTTATAAATGTTTGTTTTCCATGTAAAATTATTTTTATTATTGTGAATGGTAATAGTACAGAACTAGATAATTAACTTTTTTTTTCGAAAATGCTTTCGTTGCATAAAAGATTCTTAAAATATCAAATACACCTTGTGGTAAAAGGATTTTTTCGAAATCTCATTTTTTGATACAATAATTAAAAAAGTAAATTTTCAGTTTCAATTTAATTAAAATTGTAATGCAGTACTAAATTTCTCAATCTTTTAGAATTGATATTTCTTTAATTATTATCTTGTAATTAAAAAAATATATTTTCTTTTTTTTCGGATTTTTAGGAAAAAAAAATGGTTGTACTGTGATATTGTGTCCTTTAATTTGGATTTTCTCGTAACAAGCTAATTGTTTTAATGAAAAAATTTTTATTCGCATTCAGCATCCCTACATTTCGGAAGAGTTTTTCTTTTTGCAAAAAATTGAAAATTCGATTTTGACTCGCTTTTCAAACTCAATTTAGAAGCCCCATTAAATTCTATTCTTAAAATTATCGTCAATTTCCACATCCATTTTTGAGAACCTTCATGACTCTTTGTGATCAAACTTTTTTGTTCTCAATTCAGCAATACTTAAGCTTGGAATTGGAATTTTATTTTGCCTTTAAATAGTGATTTCAATTTTACCGGACGCTTTTTTGCTCCCCTGAAAAATTCCTATTTTGTTGGTTATCAAGTTCTGTACTGCCACCCTTCAAATTTGTTATTTTAATAAATATGACATTTGAGGAAAATCATTTTTGATTTTCTCTAGTAAATTTTCGATTGTTTTTCGGTCCCCAGGTTTTCCCCGTTCACAAAAGATTCTTCATGGTCATTGAAATACAAAAATTCGAACACCTAAAAGCTAAACAAAATTACTTGAATTAATCAAATCAAACCTGAATAAAAAATTAAAGCACTCAAAGGACTTCGAAATTGTTAGCTTTTAATAATTAAACAAGTGGAAAATTTCTGGTTAAAAAATAGAAATCCACACTATCATTATCAATGCCCTAAATTGAAGAATGAAACAATACATTTTTAAATCTTAAAATTATAATGTTAATTTTGAAGCACTTTTATTATTTTAAAACTATAATCGTAAACAAAATTTGAAGTATTATATTATCTTAATATTTGAAAAAATTTAAGTCGTTTCAAATCATAAATTGTTTTTGGTACATCAAAATTAAAGTATCTCACTCACAAATTCAAAGAAATGATACAATTAAAATTCGAATGTTCAATTTTAAATTTATCACTTAGAAGTTTGAACGATTCAAAGCTTTCTATGTGATATAATTCAGTTTCAAACAGTTTAGTTCTAAATATTTGATTTATAATTGCTTATTTTAAATAAAGAGTCAAATAGTGAGAAAGATTAAAAAAAATATATTTTTTTTATTTAAAAAGTTCAGATTGAATAGATTAAAAATTGACTATTTTAGACTTAAATAATATTTGAACAGAATTTGAAATGGAATATAAGTGTTTAATTATGAATCTATTAATTTGAAATAACTTGAAAATAGTTTAAAATGTTTCAATCGGACATTAATCTTTGTTTAACAATTTTTTTACAAATTTCAATTTTTAATATTAAAATCTGCAAATTGTTCAATTTTAAACAGAGTAAAGTAAATTATAGTTCAATTTTTAATTAATTAATTATTAATTAATTTATATTCACAGTTGATGAACTATATAAAAAAATGTCAATTTCAAACAATTTTGATTGTATCATAACTATTTAAGTTTTCAATAGTGAATTTTAAAATTCATTAAATTGAAAATGTACGCTTAAAAAATGAAGCTATGTGATATAAAATTTATGATATTATGAATGACTGAATATATATTTGAAGATCACAGTATATTTTTTTACAAGTCAAAAAACAAAGACAAAAAAAAACAAATATAAATTTAAATAGAAATAACAATTTTATAGAACTAAATAACTTTATTTAATACTGTTTTTTCAATATACGCTATCTACAAGAAGTATGGGACTATTGGGACTACCTGGTGTTTGTTAGTTGCATAAAATAATCTGATTTTGTTATTAAAACGAATTACTTGTAGTTTTAGGTTAAAGTATTGTTGCCAAATATTCAGAAATATTTGCAAAAAAAATACAAATAAACAGATTTTCTTGAACTTATTTAAATGGTAAATTGCCATAGAATACAATAGAAGTATTGACAAAAATGTGCTGCTTTTTGCTTGGATTCTTCCAAAATTATAACTTAGAACAAATAAGTCGTTATATTTTTACATTTTTAAATTGTTTTTAAATTCATTTTCAAAGTATAAGTTTTTGAATTTTTACAACCTGTTTCTTCTAAGTTCAGACCAATTATGATATCTTATATTCCGATCCTGCAAGTCGCCGGCAATTTAAAAAGGAAATTTCGCTAAACTCCCTGTAAATTCACCTCTGCCAGGAATATGGATTTTTAATTATCATTACAGGTTGGATGCCATCATTGTAGAGGAGTTCAACCTTTACCACAAACTCTTCAACAAGAATTAATTGAATTCCGGCTAGGAACGATAGTTTCACTACTAGACGCAAGTCACTTAACTCTAATAGAAGAAATAGCAAAAAAATTACCGCAAGGTAGACAAGGTCAGGCCATTGTCTGGAAACAGAAAAACGTATCCCTCGCAGAAAAACCTGAAAACCTCTTCATTTACACTGATGTCGATCGTCAAGATATCATAGGTAAAAAATTACTTTAAAATTATATTTTTCTTTGTCTTTGAAGGCGAGATTTTAGACATATTTTAAATTCAATTCTAAAGAGATCATCGTAGTCAATTTTGAATATTGTGTTTATTTAAGTTTTTATACTAATAACACTGAAAAGTTTAATTTTGTATATAAAATATGTACAAAATTTGAAATATATCAATTAACTTGAAGTTCGGCGGGAAAAATAAGTTAACAAAATTCATAGTTCTCAGCGTTTTACAAAAACCGCTAATTATATTTGTTTCTCGAAATCTACATAATATGCCAAATTTTACGAAATCTTTTAAGAATTTTAGTTTTTCTATGCATTATCTCATTTCTATACACCTCAACAAACTAAAATAATGTTTATTACAAAAAATGTTTGAATTTCCATATGTTTAACAAAATGTTTGAATAGTTTTCTAAGTTTAAAAAAAATTATTTTAATTATTTGAGGTTAATAAAATTGAGATTTTTTAATTATCAACGTGATTATCAACGTGGACATTTAAAGGCATATGGCATTTTTTTTCGTAACTGTGCTTAAAATATATTGCCAATATGATTGAGGACAAACATTTGCCATTAGATATTATTTTTTGATTTTTCAATTAAATATAAATAGAGTTTTATTGGCGTGACATCGCATCATTACCAATATAATTCAAGTAAAATTAAAAGAGAAAATTATTTGTTTTTCCCTTAAAACGTTTATACTAGACATTTATTTATATTTATATAACTGGAAAATATACATGTGCGCCACACGCGGCATTATTATTTCTTGTTTCACGAACATTTTCTAATGAAAGTATAATATTAATATTTAAATATTATTTTCGTTATTTCATAGTATCTATTATATAAAATAATAGAGATGATTTGCAAGGACAGCATTTTCGATAATTGATCAAAATTGATATCGTAACTTCAAAATTAAAATAGAATATTTTTTAGCAATACATTGACATGAACCATTGTATTTTTGTTTAAGAATACCAAGTTTAGATGTAAAACACTAACATGACATAGTAAAAAACTGTTTATTATTATATTATTTTCGAGAAAATAGGCATTTTTTAATTTTTGTGAGGATTGAAATGTTTATTTATTGAATTCTCTTGTAAACTTATATAACTATTACATTTTAGATTTGTTTTTTTTCTTGAGGTTTCAACAGTCAAAAATGGAATTTTCTATTTCATCGTTTTTGTTGTCAAAGGTTAAATTTTATACTTTTGAAAATTTGAGAAAAGTGAAAGTTGAATTTACAACTGTTAAAAATTAAGCTTATATTTCCCTTTAATTTTCAAATTTCTTTTTTCTTTAATTGTTGAAAATTCAAATCTTTCCGACAAAAAATACTAATATAATCCAAAATTTGTTAAGAGATTCAAGATCTTGTTCAAATCATGATGATTTTTGTTAACAAATTCCAATTTTCGGTTAATATCGCCAATGTAACCTAAGATTGTTAAAAAATTAGGAATATATATTTTTTTAATCTAATGCGTTTGGAATGAAAATATAAATTTCTAACAAATAAAACAATAACAAATAAAATTCTAACAAATCACTCTCAAAATTCGAAAAATTTTCAAGCTTGTAAATTTGAATGTTTTAAACAAAAACCATTATTCCAATGCTTCTAATGATTTTTCTTTAAAGTTACCTATTTAAGGTTAAACCCGCAAAATTAAACTAAAGTTTTTAAAAATTGTGACTTCTTTGAAAGCTATTTTTTTTAAAATACCAATAATTACCAACAAAAAACACTAACATAACGTAAGCAACAATTGATATTGTTCCGAATGAGTTGACAACGGCCGTGCGGCGGCGCTAGTAGTAACTTTGTTCACAAACCATGCAGTACCATAGGAAAAATGAATAAAAATTACAAAATAAATATAAAAACCCCTCTAAAATGTTTTTTTCCTTATAGTGAATTAGATTAATTTACTGATGTATTATTTTGTTTGATATAGAAAAAATCGCCACAATTGACATAATTCAAACTATAAAACAAAATTGCATGGATATTCAGAAATTATAAAACATAATAAAAAAATAAATAACGAATACACAAATGAAGGAAAAAATGCCGAAAATATATATTATTATCGAATGATAAATACTTCACAATTTCAAATAATGACAAGATTTGTAATTAACAAAAAATAAAATCCCAAATTTAAAAATATCCGAAAATAAAATTCACCGACTTCAAGGCCGACTTTTAAAATAAACGAATGATTAAATTCCCACAAATATTTCAATTCTCGAAATTTATAACTGCTCAACATAGTTAATTGATTATTAACTTATGAGCTATTAATAGAATTATAAATAAGGTGAACAATTTAATTAATCATTAATTAATGATTTATTAATTATTTTAGGTAATTAAAAATTTTGTCAAACTTAAATTACAGCAACAGACGTATTTATGAGAATTTAATCATTCGTTTATTTTATAATTCGGCAATTTTTTGTTGTTGCTAATTTATGATTTAGTTTTTTTTCTTTTTTTCGTTATTTTGTATTAGTCCCGGATATTCAAACACTTTTAAATATAGTGATGAAGAGCTATCTATATATGACAAAAAAGGAATATGATAAATCCTTAAATGTTTTTTTCTATTGCAATGAAATATAACCAACTCTAAATGTGATATTTTTTAATCAATTAGACTTTGTAACGAAGCTAAAAGATTTTAACATTTGTATGTCACTCCGAAAGAAAGACCATTAACGAATATTTTCTGATCTTTGGCAACACTTAAATTAATGGAAAATTAGCTTTCGATGTGCTATAATAAATCCACGTGGAAATTAAATCCTGAGAATTGAGAAAAAGGAAATAAGTATTATCATCTTGTTTTTAAATTTATGGAAATATAATTCTCATAAGATTCTTGGGAAAATGTAGAAGATTTTTAAATATTTCAGGGGTGTCAGAAAAGAATCTAGAACATTTTAAATAACTTTTTTTATTAAATACGATTTTATCAAATATTATGAAAAATTCTAGTCCTTTTAAAAGATGTTTACAAATTTTAGAAATTGGGAAGAAATCAAGAAATATTTGATAAATTTTCGAAAATGTTTCAGAGTTTTCAAAATATTTGTAATCTATTCAAAACGTCTGAAATTTCTGAAAATATTTTAAACTGACACGAATTTTTCTCAAAATTTTCAAATATCATTCCAAATTTAAAAAAAAATTACCTTGCTATCTTCGAAATTTTCCCAGCAATTTTAAGAAAATTTGTTTATTCTTTTAAAAACTTTCAAAATTATTTTCAGTTCTACAAAAGATTTCTTGAATTTACCCAATTTTTGTTCGTTTTTATTTTGCAATTTTACCAAATTGAAACATTTTGCTTTAAAATCTTCTATACTATTTTTAGAATTTTGAGAAAATTCTTTGCTGTGTTTAAAAATCTTTTTCAATTTTCTCTTATAGTTTATTATTAAAAATAAAAAATTATTTTAAATTTTCACACAAATGTAAAGAAAATTATTTTTTCTTAATTTTGTCAGACCTTCTAAGCCTTTTAATTTCTAAAAATTATTCAAATTTTTCTGCATTTTTATTTATTCTGAAAAATTTTAAAAATTGCCTTAAAATCTTTCAGCTTCTTTTACCATTTTTTAAATCTTCTAAAATCTTTTCAAATAATCTCTTCAAATTAATTTTTCAAAATAAAAAATTATTTTAATTTTTCCTAGATACCTGAAAAAATATCTTTCATTTTCGTGAAAAATTAAAAGTAAAAATCTTTCAGACCCTTTTTAAAAGTTTTAAAATTTCCCATGAATTTTAAGAACTTTTTTTCACACCCTAACAAAATTCAGTTTACCTAAAAAATTTGTAAATCTTGAAAAAATAAAAAAAATGGTCTCAACGCCTTCCATATTCTTTTAACCCATATTTTAAAATCTTTAAACTTAAAATTATTCTTTTAAAGTAAAACCGAAATCATTTCTCCTCAGATCTTTCATAATTATTCAAAAGCTTCTAACTCTTTTATTCGGGGTCTTCGGGTGTTCTCCGAGTTTGCTTTTATAACCTAATTTTTATAACGCAGCGATAATTAATGGAAATGATTCAACAAAAAAAATTGTTTGCAAAATATTAAATTTTCTTTCAAATTTATATTGAAAACCGTTAGCTTAACCAACAGTTGTACAAAAAATGTAATCTTTTTTTGAAATTTAATGATTTTTTCACGAAAAATACTGATTTCTGGTGGAAAACGCCAAAATGGCCTAAAATATCTTAAAATCTATTAAACATTATGAAACTGATTTGAAATCTATAATGATTTTTTAATAAAAAATGTCTATGTCCATCGGAAAACACTAACAGGATCCGAAATTACTATTATTTTAAATAAATATAATCGGATTTAAATCTAATTATTTTGGTTTAAAAATACAATTTTCGGATGAAACGTCAAAGTAACCTAAATTTATTGAAAAATTGTAAATATTTTTTTTAATCTAATTTTTTTATTAAAAATACTAATAATTAAAAAAAAGCTAACATCGCTAAACACAAAATTATTTAGAATTGTAAATATTCTTCAAAACCTCATGATTTTTGTGTATAATAACCAATTTCACGTGATAACCGTTAATAGAATCTGAAACTGTTCAAAAATCGTAAATATTGGAATTTTTTTTACTAAAATTGGTTGTAGTACACATTTTTAGTAATAACACTTTTTTTTATTAAAAATGATGCGTTCATTTGTAAAATACAAAGATATTCAAACAAAATTTTTAAGTTCTGAATCTTTTATATCTAATTTAAAAAAATATTTCATCCGAATGTCCTATGTAAAATGTCTGTGCAACCTAAAATTGTTAAAAAACTATGAAATTTCAAAATGCAATTATTTTTGTTTGAAAATGTCAATTTACGTTTAAAAAAAGCTAATAAAATCGAAAAACGTAAATAGTTGAAAAAATTTTCATCTTTGAATTCTCATAATTTATGATTAAAAAAAAAAAACATTTCCGGTATAAAGCACGAAGATAACTAACAATTGTTGAGAATTGGGAATATTGATTATGATTTTGGTTTAAAATGACTAGTTTTCAGTGAAAAAAAATTAACACAACCTAAAATTTGTAGAAATTTGAATTTGTTGGAAACTTCATAATTTTGTATTAAAATTCTTTTTTGGAAATAATAATTTACAGAGAAGCCATGCAAAAGTATTAAAAAGCACAAATATTTCTTGATTTGCATAAGATTTTCTACGATTATTCTTATTAAAAGGAATTATTTATAGATTTAATCTTCAAATTTAATATTTAAACTTCATGTAATAATAAGCCAATCTGTTTTTTTACATTAATGATTGCGAGATTTTGAAGATATTTCGTTTCATCACTTTTTTTAAATAGATGCGTATGTATTAATTAATTAAATAAGTGATATCAAATAAAAACTTTGCAGTACATACCGTATTTGGTAACATTATTTCAGACATCATAGAAAACAAATAGAAAATATATGAAAAGGTTTGAAGAAGCGGAGGGGGCTAAAAATGTAATTCCTAGGGGCGTATGTTTCCACAAACCGGCACTGCAAAAATCTACTAAACACTTTTTTCCAGGTTACCCAAGAACAAGAGTGTTACTGAGTCACTGTGCAGATACAGAACTTCTAGAATCTGCATTTCACGGAACACCAGTGATTTGTTTTCCAAGAAGCCTAGCTGAATCCAAAAATGCTATGCGTGTCTTCGAATTGGGGTTCGCCTACTCATCCCGGGGTGATTTCTCCACTGAAGCGATCCTGGCTGGAATAAATGAAGTTCACAACAAACCAGAATACCGAGAAAACGCCAGGAAAGTTTCCTTAGCTGTGAGAGACAGACCAACTCCTGCGATGGACCGGGTCATTTTTTGGCTCCACTACGCGGGGAGAATTAAAACCGAAGGTGAGAATTTGCTCCTGCCTCTCAAGAACGTCAGCACCTATGGCGAGACTTTACAATTTCTCTCAGGCATCGCCATCGGAACACTTTTCAGCATTTTTGCAACGATGCTTTACATCGCCACACGTTTTGCTTCCGTAAATGAACGTCAGCACAAAAACAAAGGAAAATACAAAAGATAACTAATCAATCACCCATAACAAGTTTTCTGAAAAATATTGTAAATATAGCAAAGATCAAGGAACTTTTAAAGAGAAGTCAACGCCACCGAACAATTATAATTAAGAGGAAATTGGTAAGGAGATTATTGTGAAAGAATGATTTTCATATCTTGTATTTATAAATACACGTATAAGATACAGGTCATGCATATATAAATATTATAAACTACCGTATCCTAGAGCTAATCGAGTGATGCGATTTCGAGCAGTTACTCGACCATAACGTTAGAAAAGTTGCGATTACGATACACAATCGACATGGGTTATTCCAAAGGTTTTTTTTAACATTGGCTGCACGACTATTTCAGCGATTTTGTTGTCGATTTTTTTTTCTAATAGTAGGTGCCCAAAAAACTCCAGAAAAAGAAGTAATTAGATTTTTCAAATCAGAACTGTAAATTGCTTTTTTGAAATTTGATTTTTTGAAAATAAATTTTGCTTTTATTTTCAAACCTGTATAATAAAGGCAGTTGGTAACCGATTTTAAAGTTGAATGGTTCACTTTATTTGTTTCGGATAGTAGTTTTAGAAAAAATATTTACCACACACGTATGACGAATTTACTATTTTCATATCGAGTAAGTTTCTGTAGTGCAAACTTTATATGTGAATATTATATGTGGATTCATTCATTCAATCTTGTACAAAAAGAACTTCTAAGACTTTTTTTGTAGTTTTTAATTTCTGAGGTGCAGTGCATTTTTAAAACGACCTCTATTTTCACGGCTTTCATGATTTACTTGGAAAAATATTGCTTTCACATAAAAATATTCTACAGAGCATTCTACACCATTTGTTGTGAAAAACCATGATTTTTACAGTCTCATAATTTATGATTGAGAAAGTATTAGAATTGTCCGTCCATCTGGCTCTCCGTCCGGCCGTAAACACGATAACTCTAGAAAAAATTAACGGATCAAATCCATCTTTGGCGCACTTTTTTTGGATAAAAGGAAAATTCTTAGTTATAGCATTTTCAAAATTGTTTAAGTAAACCGAAATTCAAAATTTTAAGCCAAACAACGCACGATATGAAAAAAGTCAAGAGCAGACAAACTTTTCGTTTTATTCTTGAAAAAAAAAACATTGCAAATAAAAAAAATTGTCGAAAAATGACGAAAATTACAAAAAAAAAAAAAAGATTTAACAAAACCTGTTTACAAATCTCTTTCGAAAATCGAGCGCGCAGCGCGAGTGTCACAGTGAAAATGTGTACCTCAATGCCTACAGTGCTTTAAGAAACTTAATGTTTGACTATACTTAATTAAGTAGGTATTTTAGAATATGAAGACGCATATAAATACTGCCATCTGAAAAAGATATTTTTGATAACGTTTTATTCAAACATTCTAAATGCAAAGAATAAATATCCGGGCAGATTTTTTTTTTATAAAACCGATCAAAAATTATAATAAGACTCATTTTTCATGATTTTGGTCAAAAAACGAACTATACCTTGAAAAGTATGTATTTCAGAGAAAAATATTGCACCCAAAAAATATACCTTATTGTAGTGTTTCTAATTTATAACTTCTATAGCAGGAAATCTACAATCAATATATTTTAAAACAAAAACCATTTTTAATAAAGAATATTGTCGACTTTCGGCAGTTTGCCAACTGAACATAATTATTGCTCAAACTACCATAATGTGTTTCATTAAATTATTATATATATTTTTAATAATTTGTAATATTTATATATAATATTATTATAATTCAAACATTGAAAAAATATTCGTTATGCTAAAAAATATCCCACTTTATCATTTGTCATAAAATTTGTTAATAAAAATCATACAATTTATTGTTCAATCATGCCTAGTATTGAAACTGTCTTGTATTAGCCAAGTAGAAGTACTAAATCAAAAAAATAACTTTTTCGTCAAACAACGCTCAATTTCTGTATTTGTTAATAAAATTTATTCATATTATGAATAATAATTCGAATACTGATTTTTTCCAACACGATAATATTATGAAACAAATTGATAATCAAATAAGAAAGAATAATTTTTTAATAATTAAAATCATGTCATTAATTATTTTTATTATTTTATAAGTTATTCTTTTTTTTTAATTGGCCTCAAAATTTGTCTCCGGAATTTGATTACGTTTTTCAAAAAAAAGATATTAAAATCTGTTAATATTACGAGGCTAAATCTTATAATTTATTTCCATAGATTCGGCTGTAAATTGTTTTCTAATCCTTCGTCACAAAACCAACGAAAATCAACCATTTTTCAAAACCATAAATGTTTTTGTTCGAAAACTATTAATTGTTTGAACTATAGCAATAAAGTCCATTTGAAAATGGAAAATTTGTTGAAATATAGCATTTTTAGCCTTCTAAATATTGATGTCAGAGAAAAACAAAGGCTTCACTAAAACTATTTACATGGAATCTTCATTTAGTAAAATGATCCTGAAGATTAGAAATTTGCAGCTCTTTTCATTTCAATGGAATTTATTGCATAGTGTAATTTAGTAGTAGTAAATTCTTTTCTCCAAACTACTTTCTGAAACGAAGAAATTCAGCTATTGAACTTCAAAATCGGTTATGAATTGCCATTTTATACATGTGTGAAAACAAGAAAAATTGACGAAATCATCAAATTTAAACCAAAATAAAGGTAAAGTCCTAATTCGAATAATCTAATACTGGGGGGGGGGGGGGGGGGGGGGGGGGGGGTTCTAGAATTAGGAAAAAATCGACAGCTAAATCGCTTACATGATCGCGCGGAATGTTGATTCTTATTTTTCAAAAATCTTTAGAATGATCCATATATATTTATATATATTATATCGAGCAAAATAAATTACAATTTTTCAATACTGCGCTTTGTATATCGTATCATAAAAATCTTTTAAACAAAAGCTCGAAAATCCGATTTCGATATAAAAGCTCGATTCGGATTACTTAACTCGTGTACCGAATCGAGTGAAAAGAGTTCTTAAAGGATTGCTGTAAATACACAAGATCTGAAAAATTAGTGGACGGAATCCTCGGCTCAACGTTTTTCGAGTGAGAGCGCCGTGGATTTCGTACTTTTAGTACATACTATGTACGTTTAATATGCATGTTTGTATGTATGTATGTATGTATGTATGTATGTATGTATATATATACACCGTTAAGGATAAGTACGTGGAAAGTAAAAAACAAATCGAATATATACATTCATTGGCATGCGAGAAAAGTCTTCTCGGTCGGCCCGGAGCGAAAACGCGTCGCGTCGCGGGGGTCGTTGAAATCACTACACTCGTCGTATAGAGAGCATTGACGCATTGCGGATCGACCTTCAGGTCCTGGAAGCGCCCTAATAAGCCGAAGGCGGAGAGCTTCTCGATAAACGGTTTACAATTTTCGTTTTGAAACTCGTTTACAACGTAAACTTTACATTGACTCGCTGGCATCCACGCTCTCTGCGGAAATCATCATCATAAATTATAAATATCTTTTATGTAGCCTCTCGTGGCGCTTGCGCATTGGAAGCGCGAATTTGCGTATGTCGTGCGTCGATCATTTTCGGGCGGCTTTTGCGGAAAACCGCTTCTCCTGGGAGCAAGAGAGAAACTGCTCACGTGTCATTTAAAAAGAGTGGAATGTGTCGTCTTGTATTTTTTAAATTAGATTATTAATTTTTTTGACTTTTTGATTGGTCTCGAGAAAGGAAGACTGATGTCACCTTGGGAAAGGTGATGAGGATCGTTTCTCTCTTCTCTAAATGCAACACCGGGTTGTCTAACAATAAGTACCATTGCCTTTAATTCCTTTGAGTGGAGATTTGATTATTTTAGTTGCAGACATGCTCCTCCCGAGTGTCTCGACAGAGCTCACATTTTACGTCACAGCACCAGACGAATTTGCAGTTGCATTTTTCGATCACGTCCCGCACTCGAGTTTGATACCCGCGGCCGCAACAGAGCAGACGACAGCCGTCTAGTCCCAGAGACGTTCGGTTGCATATCCTTCCTCTTGTGCCCGGGATGCCCAAACTGGAAGATAACAAGATATTAGGGTTGAAAGTTTTTTTTTTATTTATTCCCTCAGCTGGATTATTTTACAATTCTTATCTACGATTCTCATTTTAGTCATTTCGATCAATTTGAAAAGAAGATTCCGCTTTAAATACAATTTTCTGTGAAAAAAAAACACCTCTTCAGTCCACTGGGATTCGAGCCCAGAATCCTTTGTTTAAAAGACGATACCAAATAAAGGGCCCTGGGCTCCGATACCAGAGGAGTTACAAGGCGTTTTCGTTCACAGAAAATTCTACACTTGAATTAAATCATTTCAGGGATCGCAGTGGTAGGGTAGTACAATTTTAGGTAAAAAAAAAGGATTTCATTTATCAAAAAAAACTATTTATATCATATAGGTATCTCGTGAATGTTGGATAAAATTGCTTTCAAACAGTAATCTGTTGAATACGTCTCAGCACTTTCTACTGAGAAAAATACGTAAGAGAAAAATTCACCAAGATAAAGGATTAAAAATGAGATAAACAGCTGATTTGAAAAATGTTTATCTTTGACATAAAAAATTTATATTTTTATCAATAGATAGATTTTGATTCCTTATTCTCATCAATTTTGTTAAAAATTTATCCTTTTCGTGTGACTTCTACTATTAGTTATTTAAAATTAAAATCTTTTTTGCTTAAATTTCGATTGAATAGAAAAAATTGAATTCTTCTTTCAGGGTTGAGAACTTAATTAATTGGTTGAAAATTTAATTATTTTAGTAAAAAGGGAAGAAGTATGTTAAAAATCATCCTTTTTGGTTGAAATTTAATTGTTATTTAGAAAATTGGTCTTTTTGGCTTGAAAATTCATCCATTTTGGTAGAAAATTTTTAATTAAAATTAAATTTTTTGTCCATTCATATTTTCATGGTTTGAAATTCGTCTTATTGGTTTATAAAATTCAACAATTTGGTTGAAAATGTAGTATTTTGTTAAAGTCCTATTTTTTTGGATTAATACAATTGTTTTTTTTATTTTTAATTAATTTGGTTAGAATATGAAATATTACATTTTTCGTTAAGAATTTATATTTTTTTACTGAAAATTAAATTATTTTTTTGAATAATTAACAATTTTGTTAAAAACTCAGCCTCTTGGTTGAAATTCAATCTTTTTTTTTTTGAAGATTCATTATTTTAGTTAAAAATTCATCTCTTTAGTTAAAAATAAAACTATTCTGTTGAAAATTAATTCATTTTGATAGAAACTATTTCGTTAAAAAAATTTTTTTGTTGACGATTTATATTTTAAGGTTATTCAGTTATTTTAAGACGTGTTTTAGGCTTTAAAATTCAACAATTTAGTTGAAAAATCAACTAGTTGGTTGAAAATTCATATTTTTCTGATCAATTTAATTGGTTTTTAATTTTAATTAATTTGATTAGGATATCTAATATAACATGTTTCGTTAAGAGATGTATTGTTTAGCTAAAAATTTAATTATTTTGTAGAAAAATCAACAATTTTGTTAAAAAATTCATGGCTTTTGGTTGAAATTCAACTTTTTTGTAGAAAAATCTTCGTTTTAGCTTGAAATTCATTTTTTGGCAGGTTCATCATTTTAGTTGAACATTCATCTCTTTGGTGAAAAGTTCATCTATTTTAATGAAAATTCGGCTTTTTTGGTTGGAAATGCTATTTAGTTGAAAATAAACTTTTTTGTTCATCATATTTTCAAGTTGAAAATCGAACTCTTATTTAAAAAATGTGGCTTTGTTTAAAAATTCAACAATTTGGTTGGCAAATAAACTCTTTTGTTGAAATAGTCGTATTTTTTGGATGAATACAACTATTTTTAATTTAAAATGATAGTATTTTTGGTTAGAATATCAAATATTACATTTTTTGTTAAGAATTTAGCTTGTTTAGTTGTAAACTCAAATACTTTGTTAAACTTTGAACTACAATAAATTAGTGCTCACCCACAGCCACACAGGGTTAGAAAAAACACATTTTTTGGACAAAAATCGACTGACAGTTCTATTCCTAACGGATTTTAATTTTTCTTTTTTAAAAATGACTGTAAGGCCTCCAGGTGTAACATTTAACTGTGCAATTTTTATTTTGACTTAACGGAAATTTGTTATTCAACAACAAACTTACAACTTTTTGTTGCTAAACTTTTCCATGATACCATTTATTCTAAGACTTTGAAATCCATTAAAAAGGTCATAAATCAATGTAAAAACTAACTACAAATGATTTATTAGTGGGCTAGAGCAACATCAAATTTTTTAATAATGTTATTAAAAAATTAATTAACAAAAGTCAGTTTTTCGTAATTTGTAATGATTAGCTAATTTTGACGCATAGCTTTTGTATAAAGTATCTCAGATAATGATGTGCGCTTACAATGAGTTAAGAATAGCTAATGATTGCCTATTATTTAAACAATTTTTATAAACAAATGCACATTTTGACAATTTTTTGATGAAAAGGCTTGATTTTTTACGAAATCAACTTAAAATGATTTTTCTAAGGCTCCTTGCTACCATATTTTTAATAGTGTACAACAAATTTTAATTATTTAAACAATTTCTATAAACAAATGCACATTTTTACCATTTTATGAAGAAAAGTCTTAATTTTTTTGCGGAATGAACTTAAAATGTTTAGCCTAAGACTCCTTGCTATCATGTTTTTCATAGTTCACTAGTTTGAAGGCATATGTTTCAGGCCTTTTCTTATTAGGGCAAACATATCTAGGGTTAATGGATTGTAGGTTTTGTGCCTTATGGTTTATAGGTTTGTAGATAAACGACTCAGGTTTATAGGTTTGTAGGTTTTACTTGATAGATTTAATGATTTTAGGTTTGAAATTTTCAGGTTTAAGGTTAATGAGTTATGAAATGTATGAGTCACATGTTCTACATTTGGCCAATTTATTAGACGCTTGAATTTTATTTGTTTCAAATCTAATTGATTTTGGGTCAGGATTTTTTGGTTTTGGGGTTTATAGATGTGGGATTTACGGGAACATGAAGGCATGCATTTCAAGTTTAAGTTGTTTTTATGTAATTACATATCTTGTTTTATGAAAAATGCGTTGAAGCTTGAACTAAAACCAAATCTATAAAAAATATGACAGTAAGGATTCTTTTTCAAGATATTTCGCATTGATTCCGAAAAAAATTAAACCTATTCACGAAAAAACGGTCAAAATCTATTTTTGTTTATGAAAATCGTTTAAATAATTATCATTTTTTGTCGCTATTAAAAATATGATAGTATAGATTCTTTTGCAGGACCTTTCGAATTAATTCCGCAAAAAATCAAGCCTTTCAATGAAAAAAAGTATCAAAATGCGAATTTGTTTATAGAAATTGTTTAAATAATTAAAATTTTTTGTTCACTATGAAAAATATGGTAGCAAAGAGTCTTAGGAAAAAACATTTTAAGTTGATTTCGTAAAAAATCAAGCCTTTTAACCAAATAATGGTCAAAATGTGCATTTGTTTATAAAAATTGTTTAAATAATAAACATTTTTTTTGTCACTATGAAAAATGTGATAGCAAGAAGTTTTAGGAAAAACATTATAAGTTGATTCCGCAAAAAAATTAAGCCTTTTCATCAGAAAATTGTCAAAATGTGCATTTTTTTATTAAAATTGTTTCAATAATTGACAATCATTAGCTATTCTAAATTCATTGTAAGCGCACATCATTACCTGAGATACTTTATACAAAAGATATGGGCCAAAATTAGCTAATCATTGCAAATCACGAAAAAATGACTTGTTAATTAATTTGTTTATAACATTATTAAAAAAAATTGTTTACTCTAACCCACTAATAAATTATCCATAGTAAGTTTTTATATTGATTTAGGACCTGTTTTTAAATGAATTTCAAAGTCTTAGAAGAAATGGTATCATAGAAAAGTTTAGCAACAAAAAGTTGTAAGTTTGTTATTAAATAACAAATTTCCGTTATGTCAAAATAAAAATTGCACAGTTAAATGTGGCCTTTCGGTCAATTCTAAAAAAAACAAAATCCGTTAAGAATTGCACTGTCAGTAGATTATTGTCAAAAAAATGTGCTTTTTCTACCACTGTGTGTCATCCCCAAAATCGACGCTATAGAAGAGTTTCACTGTACTTTGTTAACAACTTATTTTTCAGTTGAAGTCTCAACATTTTAGTTCAAAAATCCTCTGGTTTGGTTGAGAACTAATATTCTTGGTTGAAAATTCATCTTTTTTTGGTTAAGAATTAAACTTGAAGCTTTCAAAATTGAATTTCATATAGTATGAACATTTATTTCATTTCTAAAAATTTACTCCCTTATTTTTGTGAAAAATCTCCTGGTTTTTAAAACATTTTGGCCTGTGACGCCTGTTAACTCTATAAGATTGTTTGTTATTTGTAAATACAGAAATAATTCTTCTAGCGGGTTTAGATTCTGACACGAATCGTTAACGATTTCTTCGCTGTAGAAAATGTCCTTCAAATCCACAAAATTAGCAAATAAATCGCTCAGGAAATATTTGAGATTTGTATCATCAAAAAGAATCTCTTTCAGAGCGTCTCATCTTGAATTTCTGTTTATGATTCTTAAAAAATTAATTGAAACCTTGTAAACAAGAAGGAAATGGGGGAAATTGTGTAAAAATGCTCGATTTTAGATGTTTTAGGGAAATTTTCAAATTTAAGGGTAGAAAAGGGGATTAGGTAAAAAAGGGGATGGACCGCGATCCCTGCCTTAATTTAATGAATCCTTGAATATCTGATTTAAAACAGGAAATTAAGGGAAAACGTACGTGATATTCTTTTCGCAATAATCCGGACTATCTTCTAAGTAGACCAAGTCGGTCTTGTTCGGCCGCTTCAGGTCAGGTCGGGCGGGCCTTAATCTTGCTGGTCTTTTACCACCCCTTTGAGCAAGACGAACCAGAGCTGCGCCCTCGTGCAGGGCTGCCAATGCCGCTCCCGCCACCCTAAAAGCTGGCAGCTTCCGCCAGCAAACGCGAACACTGCAAGAACCCGACATTCCTGGAAAATATAATGTTTTAATTAAGACAGGTAATTTATTAATTAAGGCGTTCAAGTTTCAATCTTAAAGACTGCAAACTTGGAGAACTTTGCACGTTTGAAAAGCTGAATTTTTAGTTATTTCGTAGTCAAGTATTTCAATTTCAACTTTGAAGTTTTATTATCGCAGTTCTGGAGTTTTGAAACTTGAAAGGAAAGAAAATTATCTCTTTAAAGTCCATTGCTCAGAGCAAATTTATCATAGTGACGCATTAAAAAAAGAATGCAAGACCTTCAGTCTAAAGAAAAGAATCGATGATGAGTTAAAAGGAATTTTTTTTAATTTACCGTGACACTTGCAGACACGTTGCATCCTTGAGCGAATCGCTCGCCTTCCAGCTTCACTGTCGTGTCTCCTCATGAGCAATCCCGCTAATCCTGCTGGGCCTTGAACTACAGCTTCACCGTCTTTTACTGGTTCTTCGCCTCCTTCCGACCATTCGCGAGAGAATTTTTCTCCAAAGTGGATGTCCTAAAAGAAAAGAAAAAATATACATATTATGGGCATTTTTATTTCAAAAATTTAAATATTACAAGAAGAAGATCTTCATCATTACAAGAAGAACTCTGAATCATAATTAAATTCAAATTTACAAAATTTAAATATTACAAGAAGAATCCTGAATTCAAATAAACTTCTCGTATTTTAATAGAATAAAGTTTCATTCCATACTTATTATTCTTGTATAAAATATGTAGGTTCTCAAATGATAAATAATGTATACCGAACTTTTTTTCATAAAACTGTCCATTCTTTCAGATATAGCTCACTTGACGCAAAATTTGCTTTCCATTTAATGAATTAAAATGACATTTTTAGGGTTTCGTAGGTTACGCTGGAAACCCCCAGATAGACGGTCGGATGTCCGTCCTTCTTTTGATTATAGTCACTCTTAGTTCCTACAGAATTTGTGCTACAAGGTTAAAATTAGGTATGGATGTTAACCAGCCGTCGTATACTTCAGAAAAAATATTTTCATCCGCTTATCTACCATGGCTTTTTTCATCAATGTTTAAAAACTAAGAGAAATGAAGATATTTTAATATTTGGCTTTTTAGACAGCTATGCTGTTAGCTTTTCTTTTAATCCGATTTTCCTTTGGGACGGCTCACATTGAAGATCTCTTGGAATGTTAAATTTCGATCAAAAATAAAACAAGCTATGCTATATTGTTCCTTTTTTCACTGGTTAAAAACTTAGAAAAATAAAGAAATTTGTAAATTTGAATTTTAGAACCCTATTCTGGAAGCTTTCTTCTAGTCCGATTTTACTCGAGCACGGATCAAATTGAAGCTCTTATTATACGTAGAATTGGGATATATTAGTGGTTAAAAAAATATTAAATTTTGTATAACAAATGCATAATTTCAGCCCTTTTCAACGAGTGTGAAACGGGGCTAAAGCTCTACCTTTTACTCCTAGGGAAGTAAAATGTATTTTTTTACTCTCTTGGGAGTGAAAAGTTTTTATTGAAAATTATTTATCTATTATCTCGCATTTTACGATAATCAGCCCACTTAACGTAAAAACTGTAAGGAAGTTTTTATTGCAGATAATAGAATTTTGCGGTAATTAATGGAAAATTACCATATAATAATTAATCAAATTACCAAAAAGGTCAGGAAATACATAGGGATTTTTAAATATATTTTTGGGTCATTTATCTTAAGCTATAATAAATTAACTGTAATATTACCATAAATTACAATTTTTTAAAATAATTTTTCGGAAATTCATGAAAATTTGTTAAATTGAATTTGGGTCATTTATCTTAAGTTACCATACATTATCTGTAATATTACCATAGATTACCATTTTCTAATCAATTTCAGGAAATTTATAAAAATTTGTTTAATTAAATTTGGAATAATTTATGGTAAGTTAACATATTTACCAGTAAAATTACCATAAATGACGACAAATTTTCGCAGATTTATAGACATTTTTAAATAGAATTTTGGGTAATTTATTTTAAGT
This sequence comes from Belonocnema kinseyi, assembly GCF_010883055.1. Lineage (NCBI taxonomy): Eukaryota > Metazoa > Arthropoda > Insecta > Hymenoptera > Cynipidae > Belonocnema > Belonocnema kinseyi. The sequence continues at coordinate 88,622,057 of NC_046663.1, read as the reverse complement.
TACCTTAAATTATCTGTAATATTACTATAAATTACCAATTTTATTTTATATATTTCCGGAATGTATAAAAATTGGTTTAATTGAATTTTGAGTAATTTACGATAAGTTACCATATTTTCTAGTAAAATTACCATAAATGACCGAAAATTTCCGAAAATTTAAAGATATTTTTAAATTGATGAATTTCGGGCAAATTATAGTAAGTTATCATAAATCACCTTTAAAATTATCGTAAATCATGCTTCCTTTATTCGAAATCTAATATGTACTGAAATCATGAGTGTATTTCGAGAAATGTCTGAAACCATCCATTTGTTATGAAAAATATCGTATACGCCAAGGGGGAGAGTTACTTTTTCCTCTTCTGCCTCTAGGTGAATAATATGCTATTGTTTTTCAGAACCCTATGCTGGAAGCTTGTACTAATTAGGCCAATTTTCCTCGGGGATAGCTTAAAGTGAAGCTCTTAGCATGCAAAATTCCAATGAAAAATATAGTATGCTATGTTCTAGTCTTCTTTTTTTATATCCGTCGTTACAAATTATGGAAAATTAAGAATTTTGAAAATTTGGCCTTTTAAACCCTTCTGATGAAAGATTTTATTGTAGTTCTTTTTCACTCAGGCACGGCTTAAATTGAAGATCTTAGTATGAAGAATTCTCATAACAAAAAACATTTTATATTTTTTTTATATTAGTGGTTAATTTTTGAAATTAGTGGTCCGATTTTTCTCGGGCATGACATGAATTTAAGCTATTGGCATTTATAATTGCAATAAAAATGTAATTTACTATGTTCTCTCCTTTTTTGTATCAGTGATTGACAAGTAAGGAAAATTAAGAGTTTTGAAGATTTGGCTATCTAGGCTCTTATGATGGATTCTTTTATTTTAGTTTTTTCTCTCTCTCAGGACATGGCATAAATTGAAGCTCTTGGTATGTAGGATTTCCATAAGGAATAAAAGTTGTTAGTTTACACTTTTTATATTAGTAATTAAACAATATGAAAAATTAGGAAATTTGGCCTTTTAAACCCTTATTCTGGAACCTTTTATATTAGTCCGATTTTCCTTGGCTATGGCTTAAATTTAAGCTCTTGGCATATATAATTACGATAAAAAAATATAATTTGCTATATTCTATTCTGCTTTTTTGTATTAGAGATTGAAAACTAAGGAAAATTATGGTTTTGGACAATTTGACCTTCTAAACCCATATGCTGTAAGCTTTTATTATAGTTCTTTTTGTCTCGAGCATGGCTTAAAATGAAGCTCTTGGCATGTCGAATTTTCATTAAAAAAATAAAATTATAGAATAAAATTAGCTATTTTATATTTTATGTCCTTATTTTTTATATTAGTGGTTAAAAAAAGAAAATGAGAAAATTTGGGCTTTTAGACCGATATGTTGGAAGATTTTCTTTTAGTCCGATTTTCCTTGATAACGGTTAACATTGAAGCTCTTAGCATATAGAATTACGACAAAGCCCAAAGAGTCTGATTTTCCTCGGGGACGGCTCAGATTGAAGCTCTTGGCATGTAGAAATGCAATAAAAAATATAATTTGCTGTGTTATATGCTCTATTTTTCTATCAGTGGTTAAAAGATCAAGAAAATGAAGAAATTAAAAAATTTGGCCTTCTAGACCCGTATGCTGGAAGCTTTTCTTTTAGTCTGATTTTCCTCGGAATGGCTCAAATTAAAGTTCTTAGCATATATAATTACGGCAGACTCTCGAATCCTTTAACGGAACCTTTCATTGAGAATGCTTGCCGGCCTATTTTGCTTGATTTTCATTCTATTTTATCGGAAATTTTCTTTAAATATCCTACCTAGAAAACAAGAGTTCTGTACTAGGGGTGCAAAATTACACCATTTAAAATCTAAATACCCTTCTTTATTTCGAAACTCCCCTTGAAAAAGTAGATTAGTTCGGCACTGTCTCTCCTCCGGAGAGCACGTAGCACAAATGTTTGAATTTTTATTGGCAGATGAATAATAAAATAAGGATATGCGCACCAGCTGCACAAAATATCCAAGTCCCCGTTGAAAGAAAGATCACTTTCCTTCAAAACAATTTTTTTTTAATCTTTAAGTTTCATTGACATGTTATACTGCCATGTTAGCTCAAAATATTTTTTTTTTATGTTTTCAATAATTTGTAATTCAAACTTTGTCTTAAACATATTCTCTGGTTTTGAATGATAAACATCGATATACTATTATAAAGAAGAATTTATATTTTTAATTTCAAAGGAATTTCTAAGCAAAGGAACATTATTTACTTCATAAAAGTAACTTGCTCATCCCTGGAGACAATACGGGATATAGGGACTGGTCTATGTGGAATGCAAATATTACGATTCTGGGTTTATACTTAATTTAAAAAGAAAAATATGAGTTTTGACAAGAAATAGTAGTTTCATATACAAATGTACATATTTCCTTTCGAGGAAACAAGAACGAGGAAGAAGTTCACGTTTAAGGGGATGAGCCATGCAAACATTGTTATCCCAGATCTCGACGTCCTTCTGACAATTCAGAAATCCCTCGAGATTCTCGATAAGAAATCGTTCCTAGTTTCTAGCGACAAACCAGGTACACTAGGTTGACTAGTTGGCCGCATTATTTACGCCTATCCTTTATCTGAACAACGTTACGTGGGTTTAAAGGTCGTATAGTGAAATTCTCCACTGACATCAGCGGATTTCGCGTCATGCTTTACAAATCTGGATTACATTCCTTTTATTTTCAGCGATTTCAATTTCAAGGCGCGGAAAAGGATTTATTTAATTCAATTTCAAAACCAGGAATTTATTTTACTTTATTTGTCACCAAGGATATGAACAAACAATCAAATACGGCGTATTCGAATTTATAAACATTAAGTTCTCTAGCTGTAAGACATCTCAATTTAAACGTATGCATTTGCCAGCCTTAAATAGAAAAGTTTAAAAATTAAAAGGTTTTTAAACTCAGGAAATTTCGAATTAGAAATCCATTTATTGCAAATAAAAAACGCTTTATAAGAAAAAAGAAAACTTTTATTTTAAAATCAATCTTATTTTGAAGCTTCCGAACTTAGAACCATTCAGAAATGAATTTATAAATAATTTCATTTTTAATCCTAAGAATTTTTTAAATTATAAATTCAGTATTGACTGATAGTGCAGTTTGGAAATCTTTTAATTATCTAAATTCTGTATACAAATTCGATGAAATTTAAATAATGTAGATTTTAAAAACAATACAATCTAAAAAGAGTTTATATTTTAAAATTTTCTCATTTAAAATCTTACAAATTCGAATGTTTTTCAATTCTTGAAAAGTATTTCATTTGACAGCATTAAATGAAAAAGTTTCAAAATTAGAAGGTTTTTTAAACTCAGGAAATTTTGAAATTAGAAATCCGCTTATTTCAAATAAAAAACGCTTTAAAATTAAAAAAAAAACTTGTTTAGTATCAATCTTATTTAGAAGCTTCAGCTTAGAAACACTCCGAATTGAATTTATAATTAATTTCATTTTTAAGCCTGAGAACTTTTAAATTATAAATTTAAAATTGACTGATACTAAAATTAAGATTTTAAAAGCGATACGATCTAAAAAAGAGTTTAATTTGTAAAGTTTTCTCCTTCAAAATCTTGCAAATTCGAATGTTTTCACATTCTTGAAAAGTGAATGAAACAAACGCATCTAAATTCTAATATCATCGAAATTTGTTTAATTATTAAAATTTCGTATAAAGAAATATAGAAACTTTTAATTGTTCGAAGCCAAAATCATCGAAACTTGAAATAATTATATTAAATTCAGAACAAATAAGTCAGAACCGATTTAAAAGATAATAAATAAAACCTAATGAAAACCACGTTGTTTTCATTAAATGCTAATTTATTGTAAAAAAATATCAATGAGTTGAAAATTTAAAATAACATTTTTTTCTACAATGAATGAATGAAATAAGAAAATAAATATCTGAACCTCCCTTCTGAAAAAATAATTACGAGTATGAAAGAAATATAAGATTTTTTAATCAAAGTTGAAATGAAATAAAAATTAAAAAGCTGCACTTAAATAGTCTTTTTTTAAATGAAAATCTTCCATTACTCAGTAGTGTATCCATTTTCTTGTAATTAAATAAAAAATATGTAAAAGTTCGCTCAGCCGTTTTAGAGCTGCAAAAATGTTCTTAGTTTTCGATTTCTTTCTGAATGCAAATTTAAAAATGAAAAATTCTTTCACTCCTGAAAGAATCTTCTGTATCTATATGCCCCAAATTTTATGAAGTGAATTCCGTAATTAATAAATTCGAATTATTTACACAAAGTGACAGAAAAAGATCTTGAAATTCGAAACACACCAAAATAGACATTTATATAGTTTAAAGATTCCTATCGTAGTTTATAATGTGGTTTTAACTATAATTTACCTTAAAATGATGAGGGCTAGTTAATTAATGTCGATTTTGGTGCAAATCTGGATTTTTATAAGTTTCGATCACGTTTGCTTACTGAATTCATTATATTTTTAATTGCTGAAAATAAGACTTGATGCCAATAAGAATAGGAGGTGTAACAAACAATGTGTATTTCGAAATTCAAGACTTTTTTCTCTCGCTCCGTATAAACATTCTTAATATATTCATTATGAAGAATATTTTCTTGTTATTGCAGAAGAAATCCTTAGCATTTATTTCAGTAAACAAAATTTCTGTCGTCCATTTGAAACCATTAACTGCAATGAAATTACACATTTTAGTATTATAATAAGCTCGAGAATATGTTCAAAGCAAAATTTGTTGTCATACAATTTAGGGCCTATTCCTGAATAAATAAAAAATATTTTTGGCGTTGAAAGAATTTTTTAGCTTTTAACTTGTATTTTTTATAAATTGAAACCTAAGAAAATTAATTTCCCGACCTAAAAGGGCCTATCGGACCCTTTAAAGAATTTTTTAAAAATAAAATAAAATTTACAACAGTATTTTTTCGCTACAAGAAATAAATATAGGCGCCTCTCTCCTCCTCTTTTATGCAAATTTTTCCCTGAATTTATTTAGAGATTTGGTAAAATCTTACTGTTTCTTATGATATAACAAAGCAGTTCAACTTCGAACAAAGTAGTTAAATTTACAAATAATAGCGTGAATTCTCAAGAAAAAATGTGATGTAATATTTAAACGCAGATCAGATTTAATTAAAAATAAAAATCATTTAAATGAAACTTTTAAACGAAAAAATTTGCTTTCAATTAAAATTATGAATCGTCAAGCAAAATTAGTTCAACTTTATACCAAACAGTTACATTTTCAACCTAAAAGAGATCGATTGTTAAAAATAGAATAGTTAAATTTTTAGTTAAGAACATTAATTTTCAATTTTAATAAGCGAATTTTCAACAAAATAGTTAACTTTTCAACAAAAGAAATAATTGTTAACTCAAATAATGAGCCTTCAAATAAAAAAAAAATGAATTTTTAACAAACGAATAGTTGAGTTTCTTTCCAAATTGTTAAATTTTCAACCCAAAAATACGAAATTTCTACAAAAACAGATTAATTTTCAAAACATAAAATAATAAAAATATCAATAAAATTGTACAATTTTCAAGTCAAAAAGAATTTTCAACCAGAAAGAGAATTGATTTTTTGTAAATCCTCTAATCTTTAAAAATGATTAATCGTCAAATTGCGCTTCATGGTTTTTAAAATACAATGATTTTATTCTAAAGTGAAAACTCAATAACTTGAAAGTCAGGGTCACATTGACAATGATAGAAAAAGTTGCGTGGCTCAGAAAAGATTTGGTTTTAAGCAACAAAATTCTGGTTGCTTCAACCGTGGAATATGGTTATTATATGGACAACAAAATATTTGGATGACCATATACATTTTCTAATTAATTTATTCAAATATTTTCGTAGATGAAGTAATTAACTGATTCAATAAAAAAAATGTTGTGCGGTCAATTAACTATTTTGTTGAATCAACCACAATTTGTTTCATTCAACGAGATTTTCATGTATATCCAAGAAAACAGTTTTTTGGTTCAAGAACATTTTTCTTGAATGGAGCTTCAATGTGCACAGAATAAACTAATTTAAATAATACGTTTGTTCCGGAACACTGATCCGACCCAGGTCGCTTATCAATCTTACTAGCAATCACCCCAGGAGAAAAGCTTCACAAAGTCATCATATGTCATAGAACACACAAAAATACGCAACCTTACTGCTAATCACCAATTAAGATTTTTTTTCAGTCGTCTCTCACTCCACTGATACTCTTCATCACATATTTTTACATTCTCATCAGAGAAGGTATTAGATTTGTGTAATATTGGACCCCTCTCCCCAGTTTTTGTCAAATGTCCACGGTTTGAGACCCCCTGAATCCGAAAAACAGGTTTTTAAGAATGTGTCTGTCTGTCTGTTCACGTGAGGACGGTTGTGTGTGTGTGTATAGATTTTTAGTTTAGTTTCCTTTGTTTCTTCGACTTTTTATATATTTTCGATTCATGATCTCATTCACACATTCCTGTCATTTCCTTGATCTGCCTCTGGGTGCGCTACCATTTACTTCTATGTAATTGCAACTACTTCTTCAATTGAAATGTATACTATTAGTATATTTTTACTCTCTATGTCGACATAGGGCATAGGAGAAAGGCACCAATTACCGAGCGTGCGCTAGTTGTCGAGGATCGGCGGATATTTTTAACGATTCATTTCGAATTTAAGATCTGTAATAGAGTTCCTTATGAACTTTGCTGAGTAGATTATTTAAAAATAGAGGAATTGATATTTATTTAAATAAAAAATTGTATGAATTGGGAACAGCTTTTTTCAAAGCTCTATTTCTCGAGGATTCGACTCGAGAAATGGTGCCTTCGATATTATCGTTTACGAACCAATTGTCGATTATGAATGACCAGAGCACGTTTTAGGTTACATTAAAAATAAGCTTCATGAATATATCTCAGGATTATTATCTTTTAAATATATATTAATTCAGGGATTTTGAGAGCTTGTGAATTAGAGAATTACTATTTCTTCCCTTTTTAAATAAAGAAAATCGGAACAAAATCTTATACTTTTTTAAATTTCAACTTTGTAGTCAGTATTTCTTATTCAATTATCTAATTGCAAGCGTTCTATATTTTAAGTAGTATTTTTAGTTATTAAGCGTCATTCAATAAACTTTATTCTGTAATTCTTTTCAGTAATTAACTAAATTTCTCCTTGATTTGAATATGTTGGCTAAGTTGTTAATTCACGACATACCATCGACAAATGGGTATATGGTATAGCACTCGAGCGATTGGGGAATCCACATAAAAAATCGTGTTTTTGACACATTGTCCTTTCATCGCCATTTTGATCGCAATTTTTAGTTTCATGTACAAAAATACATACAGAAATTAAAGTTTAATCAGACAAACAAGTTTTAAATTTATACGAGTTTTCGTTTATATAAGAAAGAGGATAATAAAATTTGAGGAGGGCTACTTCCTCGACAAATGGTTCCTTTACCCCAGAATGGTTTTTAAGATTTCGGAAATGTGTGAATTTTCGAGGGGGTTGTTCGCAGATTTTGTGTCATTGATACTAGATAGCAGGAAGCAAGGCATGCGTTCGTGAATAGAAGGGGTTGTTGCAAGTTAACAAGCTTAGTGTCCCCTTAATCCCCTTGTAAGCTTGCAATGTCTACAAGGGGTCACCTGTTCATGCGAAATGCATCCGTTTACGTCTTTCGTCTTGTCGCAAACTGAAATACCTGCGGTTGTACCCTTCTGTGTTCCAGAATAAAGAAATCGTAATTCCACTACCTGTCATCCTCTACAATCCTAATATGACACTGCTCTTTCCATTTTGTAAGGAAGAAAAATCCTATTTGAAAGCCTTTTATTTTAATGTTTTTTCATTAGAAGACTTAAATTAACAAATATTTCCATTTGTGGTTTATTCTCAAGTAATCAATTCTTTCCTTGACTATAAAATTGGAAGAATTATTCAGTAAAATCACTTAAACACCCATACAAATTTAAAAACATCGATTAAAAATAGTATTGCCTTTTTCATAAGCAGTAGACTTTTTTTTCTAGATAGGGGCAAGAGCATAGACTTATAATGTTGAATGGTACATATTGGACCATTTAATGCGGATAAATGTGGGTATAAAATTCATTTTGCTAGAGATTTTACAAAGATTTCAAAGATTGCACAAGGACTTCAATGATTACTCAAAGATTTCACAGATTTCGAAAACATTTCAGATAGATTCAAAAGATTTGACAGAGATTGCAATATTTTTTTCAAAGATTTCAAATATTTCGCAAAAATTTTACAAAGATTTAACTAAGATTTCAAATATTTCGCAAATATTTCACAAAGATTTCAATAATATTCTAAAAATTTCACAATGATTTGAAATAATTCGCAAGGATTTCAGGTAGATTTGAAAGATTTCTATTATTTCACAAATATTTCAGATAGATTCGAAAAATTGAAAAAAGGTTCCAATGATTTCATACTGATTTCTCAACGATTTCAAAGGTTTCGGATATACAAAGGGATAAAGATTTCAATGACTTTCCAAAGATTAAAAAAATATTTAAATAATTTCACAAACATTACCAGATATATAAAATATTGCCCAAAGATTTCACTAAGATTTCAAATATTTCGCATAGATTTCGGATAGATTTAAAAGATTTCAGACAGACTTATTATTCCACAAAGATTTTAGATAGATTTAAAGGTTGAACAAAGCAAGAATGAATTGAAAATTGAAAGATTTCCAGTTCAGACGATCTGATGAATTTAATCATTAGATTTCAGAAGAGGGCAAATCAATAATTTTCCCCTCCCTGGTCGATTACTACGGGGATATTGCCCTCTGTGCTCCCTAGGGCTCCTTTGCCTCTGGACTTTTTAAAGTTTAAAGTAGAAATTGCCATAAAAAAGACGATAGGATTTGATTAATTTTCATTCAAAAATTCGTAAAAATTATTTCTTGACGCTATAAAATATATATATTTGAATCGGTATATTTAAAATTTAGTAATTATTTGTATTAAAAAAATGAAACTCTCTTAGGCTCAGTTTTATCTCCTATTTTATCTTAAATAATTATGAAACATTTGAATAATGAAGGTCTTGAAAAAATGGACTTTAATCTTGATTCTTATGCAAAATATGTCACCTTAATGCATGCAATGGTATACAGTATACATCCAAAATTATTATACAATTTCCGATTGAAACTAAAACTGAAAGGAGATTAAATGCTCCTAATATGACTTTAATCAACGCTGATGAAGGATATATTACCACAGACTGGCATAGAAAAACGATATGTTCAGGAAGAACACTTGGAGTTTTCTCTAATCATTCTATTCAAAACAAAATAGGAGTCATACAAAATTGCCACATCCACTTTTTCATGGTATGTGCATAGTAGAATAAGTCATATTAAAAATAAAATTAAAATAATCAGAACAAAATTAATATTCAAGATTACAATACATTGAACACGATTGTTCTACCTTATTTTGGAAAAATTTCAAAGATTTTTAAATTAAGTTAGGAAACTTAGGTTTCCACACTATGTATACAGTTCCGTATGATTGTTAAATTGAGAAAGAACAGGTATGGAAAAATAGAAAAACAATCCTTTCCAAACATAAAATCACACATGGTCATGATTTTAATTGGGATCATATTAATATCCTTTATCACGAGAGAAATAGAATAAAAAATCCGCCCGCATCGAGGGCTAATTCTCACCGCGTGCAGCTCGCTTCGCTCGCATGTTTGGACGCGCCTAGGACGTGCAACTGTCAGTTCTCGCGCTTCGCGCTCGATATTTTTTTTTTAACTAAAGGTCGAAGCATCGACAACAGTAATTTGGTCATATTGAATTCTCTTTTGTTAAAGCTCCTTCGACTTTAACGAACACATTCTCATCATGTATCTCGTGCTTCGCAATCGAATTTGTCCCTCAAATTGTATATCATTTCCATAAATGTATATTATTACAATTCCTTAAACAAAAATTTTGTTATTAAACATTTTATTGCAACTTCTGCCGTTTCGAAAGTAAAATTTGTATTCTTTTAATTTTTTCATATCGTGCGTTATTTGGTTTAAAATGTTCACTTTCGTGTGTGTCATGGAATTTTGTAAGTGCTATAACTCTGTTAAATTTTGGTTTTATCAAAAACGCCATTAGGATAAATTAACGACCAACGATTTGTATAAATAAAAAAGTTTTTCTCTCTCTTTTTACATTCTCATCAGAGAAGGTATTAGATTTGTTAAGAATGTGACACCCCAGTTCTTGTCAAATTTCCACATTTTGAGACCGCCTGAATCCGAAAAACAGGTTTTTACGAATGTGTCTGTATATATGTCTGTATGCCTTTCTGTATGTATGACTGTCTGTTTCCACAATGTCCTAAACTAAAGGTCGAGTTCTTTAGCCAGCAATTTTGAATAAAAATTCAAAAAGTGGGCACATTTTAAATATTTCCAAAATCATTTTTTTCAAAATTTTTCTGTACGGTTATTCATAGCATTCAAAAAGTCGAAAAATTTACCCTAATTACTTTTTTCATAAGACAAAAAATTACCAGAGTCATAGCATTTACAAAATTCTCAAAAACACACGAAAATGAACATTTTAAACCAAAAAACGCAAGATATGAAAAAAGAAGTCTAGAGAAGAAAAATGTTGCTTTTTGAATGCCCTACAAGATTATCATAACAACTTTTTGAATTTTCTTTAAAAAACAAAAATTTAAATTTTAACAGCATACAAAATCATGAAAAATTCAAAAATTAAAATTTTCGGCCAAACAATGCAAAATACAGTAAAAGACGAGTAGACAAAAATTGTGCATATTAAAAAGATCTACAAAGTTGTTATCAATCACCTTTTGATAGGATCCGTTGTTTTTGCTTTAATCATGAAAAACATCATTAACAGTAATAAAATCTGCCCGCTGTGTGGGCACTTTCTTACCACAACCGCTGTCTTTTAATTTCATTTGTTCATTTATTTCATTCATGTTCTGATTTCGGTGCATATAATAGTTTATAAGAAAGGAGATTTCATTTCGATTTTAGATGAAATATTTAAATTCAAAACAATTCGATTCAGTATAAAAACTTTTATATTAACCGAGCATTTAATTTCTAGGATTTTTGTGTACAGTAGATTGCAAAGTTGCAAGGGATTGCAAAATATATGTAACTGAAAAATGTTGCATGAGATTGCTAAAGGTCTCATGGCCAATTCCATTTTAAAACAGGTAGAGGTGTCCAGCTTCAAGTGTCAGAATGATCTGGTATTTGAATATATAAATCTATAGTAGAAGTAAAAGAACATGTATTTTACAGTTTAATAAAAAAAACTGTTTTGGGATTTGTTGCAATTATGCGAAGATTACGTGCGAATTTTCAAAACTGGACGTACATTTTTTTACAGTAGAGTATTTTCTGAACGAGCATAGGTATTTAGTATTTTCTTATTTTAGTCGGCGTAGAAATCCTTGCTCTTTCAGTTGATGCCAAACAAATACATATAACAATTTGTGAAATGAAAAAATGACGACCCCGCCTATCTTTTTTTAATTAACTATCAATATTAACTACATATCTGGTAAGTTTCCTTCTTGGTAAACTACTGCTTCACATTGCAGAACTCTATTTTGGGACAAACTAATTTTTTGCATTTTTCGCTGATCTTAGCTCTTTTTTTATCTTTTACATAGTTTACGAGAAAAAATAAATAATTATATTCAAAAGAAGCAAAACGTTTGCCGGCGTCAAAAATCTTTCCGTCCCTAAAAACGGATAAGCTATATCTTTATGTAAGCTTTATGTGAGCTAAGCTATTGTTGAACCTAGGAAAATTTTCCTTTTTTTCAATATAATTATGTATTTTTCTGGTAAATAATGCAGACTATCACAAAAGAGTAAAAAGTTTTTTTCATAGAGGTTTCCTAGATGTTTCAACTTTTATCTAAACAAATTTTAGTACCAAGAACGAAACTCATGAGATTTGTAGTACATATTGCCACCTATTTCTAAAAAAATAAGAATATACAAAATGGGGGTTTTGAGAATTATATAAAAACGGTCACACTTTTGTAATTTTTTAAATTTTGGTTAGGATCAATTGAAAAAAACAATAAATCCCCTGAAAAGTTTGATTAGAATGTGAAATGATATATCCAAATACCAAATTATTCTGACACTATAATACAGACTTTTCTTGAAATTTTACCTAATATTAAATGGAAGTGGGGTCTAATGGATTTTGTAGACTTTTATAGATTTTATTATAGAGCTGGAATGGCCCTTACAAAAAAATGTAGGCATTGGACTATATAATAAAAAAAATTAGAAGACTCAACGTAAATAGTAGGGAAAGTGAAAAGGAAAGATTTATTCAAGATAATCCATAATCTCCTGAGTAGCGATTCTGCAAAAATAAACTTTACGCACAAAAATTTGTGAATTCCTTGGATATTTTTAGGTTAATTTACAATTTCATTGAAATTCATGCAAAAACCATTTAGAATCACTTTATATTCATTAAAAGCTTTACAAATCTGTTAAATACCATAGAAACCCCTTGAAACCTTTGACCCTTTTTAACTTAATTTAATTTTAATTAATTAAATATATTCCCTAATGCTCTCTATAAATCCCTTGAAATGTGTAAAATCTTCTAAAATCTTTAAAATAATTAGAGGTCTATTTAATAATTGGGATAATATTTCCTTCAAGATTGATTTTGTAAAATTATATGACACCTCTTGCAAAATTTGTTATCTCCTAAAATTCTTTGCATTCTTTTAAAATAACTTAACATCGTTGAAATCCTGCAAAAATGTTATAATTCCTTTATACCTCTTAAAATTGCTAAAATCCATAAAAAATCTCTTGAAATAACATTTAATTTATTCCCTAAAGTTCTCTAGAAATTCGTTAGAATCCCTTAAAACCTTTGGAAATCCTAGAAATCCGCTAAAATAAGTAGAAACCATTTGAAATTCCTCAAATATAAATGTAATTAAACGTATTAGTTAAAGTTATCTAAAAAAATTTTAAGGTCCCTCGAAATCTTTTAACTCTCTCGAAATTCTCAGAGAATCAATAAAATTCTTTAAATCTGGTGAAATCCATTAAAATCCCTTGAGATCTTAGGAATCACTAGGAACCCCGAGGATATTTAATTTACTAACAATTGTTAAAAATCCCTTGATTATAAATTAAATGTATTCATTAAAGTTAAAAAAACAGTTAATTAAAAACAGTTAATATCCCTAGAAATTTGAGAACTGCTTTGATATCCTTCGAGATTCAATAAATCCCTTGACATTTTTTTAATCTGTAAAAATCCTTTAGAATACCTTATAATCTCCTGAAATGTTTTCTTAGTAAATCTCAAAAGTCCATTAAAACAAGTAAACATCATTTGAAATCCATTTAAAATAAATTGAATTAAACTTATTCATAAAAGTTCTATAATAAACCGTTTGAATCCCTGACAATCTTTGAAATCTCAGGAATCTTTTGAATCGCTACGCATCCCCTGAGATTTCATATTATTTCACTTAATTATAAAATTTCTCTAAAAATCCATTGGAAAAAATTCTTATAAATAATTAAACTTAATAACTAAAATAACCCGCGAAATCTTTCCTTTGTACATAGTAAAAATCCACTAAAATAAGTAAGAATCATTCGAAATCCTTTGCATATAAACTCAATTAAACCTCTCAAAAAAACACACGTTTAAATCCCTTGAAAATTTTGAATTCTCTTGAAATTTATAGAATCGCTAGAAGCCCCTAGAAATGTAATTTATTTACAAAATCCTTAGATTCTTTAAAAATCCTACGAAGCTCTTTGAAATCCCTTGACATTTTTTAGAACTCTTAGAATCCTTCGAAATCCCTTAAAATTGTCGGAAATGATTGGCAATCATTTCAATCCTCTCAAATCCCTTGAAATATTTCGAAATCTTACGAAATTCCTTGAAATCCGTGGATCTTATAATAATTTTCTATAATGATTTTTTAGAATCGTGGAAAAATTATAAGAAACTTAATACAGGAAAATCCTTAAAGACTTATATTGAATCTCCTAAAATAATTTTTCTTACGGGGGAATTACACAAGATTGCATGGGACTGCATGACATTGCAGATAGTGTACAACAGATTCTAGATCTAAATTGCCCCTCGATATTAACTGATATTAACTTATCTGACACAATATTTCATAAGAGGCGGTCATTTTTCCGCTGGTTCAAGTGACCGAACATTAAAATAGCAAATATTAGGATACCGAAATTCATTTTGAGGAAAACTAATTTACCGAATGATTCATTGACCGAAAACCATTTTAACAAATGGTGAATTGACCGAAAATTATTTCAACGAATGTCGAATTATTCGAAAATAGTTTTAGGGAAAATTCATTTTTCCGAAAATCCATTTTATTGAAAGTTCAAATTTCAGAAGGCCTAATGTTGCGAAGGTTCAGTTTAACGAAAAATCAGTTTAGCGAGAGGTGAATTTTTCGAAAATCATGTCGTATCACACACACACACACACACACACACACACACACACACATATGCACACATAAAACGTATGTATACATATGTTTTGTGCATATGAAGCGTATATACGTAAATTGTTGGGTATCTTGTGTGTATACATTGTTTGGTAAGTTATTAATACAGGATGTGCATAGTTGTATATAGTGTAAATAAAGTACGGGATGCTAATCTGACTGACGACCTTCACGTGGTGTATCCTGGGCAAAAGTGAAATGAGTTTGGCGAACATCAGCAGGAAACAAAAAGAAGTATTTTTCTATCTACTTATATTCAATTGACACTGTGACTGGGAAATTCACGACAAAATGTGTTTCTAATCGAATGATGCTGTTGCGTCTGGTTTATATTACACCATTGAGTATATTTTATTGCGTAATAAGATAAAAATGGAGTTGGCCCCTCATTCTCATATAATTGCATACATATGAGGGGCACACCGAGTAGTCTTTTTTTTTTAAACTATGAAGTACAGCTACGATCATTTCCGAAAAAATATATATTGAATACTTGAATGTGAGCATGATATAGGAAAAAATGATTGGTGTTCCAAAAGTACTTCCTTTCAAAAAAATTATTAAAAAATTATAATAATTTTTTTAATCCTCGTGTAATCAACATAATTGGTTCTTAAATTTTTTTGAGAACTTTCTCAGAACTACCTACAACATATATTTCAACCATCAAGATCCGTCAAGCCATTTTCGAGAAAATTTGGTTTTGGATTTTTCGAAATTTGTTTATAACTTTTGTAAAAAAAAAATCAATTTAAGACATGGGGTAAATTTATCTCATATGGAGAGCCACTTATCCCTGCAATTTGGATCACATCCGAGCGGGGGCACCCAGACCATGCTTATCCTGCTACGACCTTTTATAATAATTTTCAGGGTGAATAACTAATAATGCAATAATAGAGATGTTCTATTTCATACGTTTTAGTCAAAACTAGGTTTTGTGAACGTCCGTCCGACTTACTTTTTTCCGACAAGTGAATAACCCAACTTACAAATCACAGCCCACAACTCACAGATCAAACCCCAGAGTTCACAACCCAAGACTCGCAGCCCACAACTCACAGTTCCCAACTTACTTCACACAAATTACAGATCACAACTCAATGCCCACAACTCACAACGCACGGCCCACAACTCACAGATCACAGCACACGGATCACAACCCGCAACTCCGGGAACTATGGGAAGTGTGGTGAGCGGAAATAGGGGAAGAAAGAAGCAATGAGTATTGTAGAGGAAGTGAGAAGAGAGGAATAAGTTGGAGAAAGGAGAGGAAGTAAAGTTTGAAGTCTGAGAAAGGAAAGTATAGGTATAGAGGAGATAGTAGGAGGAGTATGGGAGGAAAAATATGTAAGGGAAAGGTTTGAACGACTTATTTACGTTTTAATAGGCTACGAAACCTTTTTTTCTGGCACAAGGTGCCTGAATTGACTAATTTAAAAAAGGAGCTACTTTAGTTTTGAGAATGGAGAAGATAAAAACTGGGGGTAGTGTTTTAATATACTTACTTCGCTGCATCCACCCCATTGCCAATGATTAGGATGTCTTGCTCTCACTCGGTTGTCACAAGAACAATCTGTAAGAGCTCCTCTTGAACATGCTCTCGTCACACTATAAGCAATTCCAGCAGCCGATATCGCATAAATAAACGCTGCCTCTCGACTATCTGCAAAATAATTTCATAAAAAATGTTCAAAATATGCATTTGTTTATAAAAATTGTTTATATGATTGACAGTTTTTGTTACTATAAAAAATATGACAGCCATGACTGCTGGGAAAACATCATTGCAAAATAAATTCCGCTAAAGAAGCAGTCAACCCATAGCCAGAGAGAAATATTCGCAGTCACTCGTTTTTTCTGGCAGATTTACGTTAACTTATTTTTAAAAATACGTTAAAAATTGTACTGTCGATCGTTTTTTGTCCAAAAAAGGTATACTTTTTTCAACTACGCGGAAGTACAAATTCGTTTATATTTTCTGATAAATTGTGGGCTAGTACTTTATGACGTCAGAAATTACCAACCGTTAGATATGTTATGATGGAATCATTTTTTACTTACATAATTAAAATTAGTAATTTAAATATCGTAATTTTT
>NC_046663.1:88603399-88605205 GCF_010883055.1 Belonocnema kinseyi | reverse complement strand
ATGAAAGAGGGAGCTCTTCTTAATATTTTGACACCAAAATCATGTCGATACACCTTACCGACTGCGAGTCAAGCCACCCACGCTTTAACTTGACAGACTGTACAAATAATAATTGGAAAATAAGGAACTATGTACAGATATAAGAAGAATAATGATTAAAATTAGTAAAAAGCACTTAAAGAATTGTGTTTAAAATCGGCAGCATTTTAAATTGGTTCAAAATCATTTGTTTAAGCATCGATGTGGATTGTTATTTATACAATAGAAAAAATAAATGAGGAATTTTTAATGAAGAAAGTTTTCATCTCTGTAATGTGGACATCGTATACTAAAAAGTTTCTTTTAATATAATCGCAACATTTAAAAAAAAAAACAGTTTTGCATATGAGTAAAAAACATTCTTTGTAGGAATTAATTCATTTTTCTTAAAGTGGTCAATAATCCAGGTTGCAGACAAGTAGCATAATATGCTTAACTTTCCCATCCGAATAAGTTACGCTTTAAAAACGTGTGTACCCACAGGGACAAATTTCGCAGCAAAACTAAGATTTAAAACGTACATGACTAACTTTTATTGTATAACTCTTTATATTTGATAATTGAGGTGACGGATGCAACAACTCGACAAGCGCTCGAAACCGCGTAGAAGTATTGTCCACTCGGGAAAATCTATCGATAAAAAAGTGGCCTAAAAATGAAACAAAATATACTTTCGTCTTCAGCTTGACCCGTTCGACAAATTTTTCTAACGAAATTTTTTCATTCGATAATTATTCATCAAGATAAACAATAAAATTGTAGAAAATATTCCGATCAACAATCGATATTTTGTAAAACACAACTCGCGATTATTCGGCCGTTTGTTGATAAAAATGCTTGAACTTTGTATGGTCTATTTTCAATATATAAACGAAGACTATAAACAACACTTTTTGTTTAAAAAGCGAATATGTTTGTATTTATTTAATATCAAATTGATTCCGAACGAAAACCACGTTTCGCCAACTTCGATCAGTGGGACGGTCATCGAAAAAATGTTAGTTGAAATAACTTGTCGCGAGAAAGTTGTTCACTAGATTTTAAGACAGTTTTTCTGAAAATTTGAAGAAAATTGGTCAAAAATTGTAGAAATGGCAGCGAGTTGAAGTCAAAACACTGTGCCGCTGGAGCGTTTTGTTGTTCTTAGCCGCTGCTGCTTTATGGCTGAGGAACAAAGGCCGATAAGCGGAGTACTGCTGCAGCGTGTGTTGACTTCAACTCGCTGCCATTTCCACAATTTTCGACGGATTTTCTTCAAATCATCAGGAAAGCATTCTCAAAGTCTAGTGAACAACTTTCTCGCGACAAGTTATTTCAACTAACATTTTTTCGATGACCGTTCCACTGGTGAAGTTGGCGAAAAATCAATTTGCTAGTCAATAAAAACAAACTTATTCGCTTTTTAAACAAAGTGCGTTGTTTATAGTGATCGCTCATATATTGAGAATACACCATACAGATTACAAGCATTTTTATCAAAAACTGCCGATTAATCGCGAGTTGTGTTTTACAAAACATCGATTTTTGATCGGAAAATTTTCTAAG
The DNA here is from genome assembly GCF_010883055.1 of Belonocnema kinseyi. Taxonomy (NCBI): domain Eukaryota; kingdom Metazoa; phylum Arthropoda; class Insecta; order Hymenoptera; family Cynipidae; genus Belonocnema; species Belonocnema kinseyi. The sequence continues at coordinate 88,603,621 of NC_046663.1, read as the reverse complement.
TTTTTATTGTTTATCTTGAGTAATAATTGTCGAATGAAAAAGTTTCATCAAAAAAATTTATCGTCCGGGTTAATCTGAAGCCTAAAGTATATTTTGTTTTACATTTCGGCCACTTTTTTTTATTAAATAGATTTTCCCGGGTGGACAATACTTCTACGCGGTTTCGAGCGCTTGTCGAGTTGTTGCATCCGTCACCTCCATTAGAGATTCTAGAACATTATA
>NC_046663.1:88563365-88603299 GCF_010883055.1 Belonocnema kinseyi | reverse complement strand
AATTTAATTTCCTTAGTTTTAAATAATTGAAAAAAAAAGTGAAACGATCGGTAATGATGGCAAATTTCGTTAATGACGTCATAATGTACTAGATGCCTTTAATAGAAATTTCTATTTGTATTGTAGCTCCAACTGGATTTTTGTAATTTATTTAGTATTTGAAACACTCACTGACTAGCATGACGCCGCCAAAAATGTTATCAGGATTTTCAGGATTGACGGTGCAGTTCCACCTCGCCGATCTGAATTGATGCTGGCATTCTTCTATCGCTAATCTCGCACCCGCACTGATCGCCTGTAGAAATAATTTCAATAATATTTTTAAAAATTTGTCTGATTTTTTAAAATTTGCAAAAATAGCGCAACATTCCTTACTTTGATTGCCTAATTAACAAAATAAAATATATGCTTCCATTTAAATTACGTGCTATAAAACATAATTAATAATCATATATTAAAAAAGCTGCATCAGGTCTCCCAGGTGTAAATATTATATATAGTTAAATCGATGGTCCGTACGAAAACTAGCACCGTTCAGCGCTTGTTGAATACTAACACCGTTCGACGTTCCTAGCGAAGAGTAACACGGTTTAAAATTCCTAAATGAAGAGTAGCACCACTCTTAGAGCACTCGCGAAGCGAAGCACTACTCGCGGGTGCCCGCAAAAGTAAACACGACTCTCAAAACGCTAACGAAAAGTAGCACCGTTCGTAGACAGTTTATTCAGTACTCACGAAGAAAAGCACGCTCCGTAGAGCGCTGGTGAAAACTTAAAACCACTCGCAAGGCACTGGTGAAGCGTAACACCACTCACAAAAAGCTGACGAAAAGTAGCACGAAAAGTCAAGCGCTAATGAAGAGTAGCATGACTTGCTGTTGCTTATAAAATTAATTCATTCAAACGCATGTAATAATGTATTGTCAAAGTCTATTGTCAATACCAATAATTTCAAATAACAGTCCGTATGTTATTTAAAAACTTTGTCAATTTGATGAGTAGTTGATTTGAATAGCAAAACATTACAAGTCTTTTATTTAAAAAAGCCATAGTATTATTTGAGCTTCTTGTTGCAGCAACATTAAATTTGATGCTAAATTTAGTCTCTGACATACATCTTAAAGATTTAGTTTTTTCCCACAAAATTTAGATTACATTAATCTACAGATGAACATCTCGTAAATTAAGCCCCTAAATACCTGTCCAGCCCTTTTACAACTTTCAAAACCATAAAAAATGCTCTTATGCTCATTTTACCCTTTATAAGTTATGCTAAGTTTCGCCAAAGCTGTTTAAGTAATGCTACTCTTTGTCAGCGACGTATTAGCTGTGCTAGGTTTCATCATCGCTCGCCGAGTGGTGTTACTTTTCGTTAGCGTTAAGCGAGTTGTGCTACGGTTCGTTACCGCTCGGCGAGTTGTGCTTCTTTTCGTCAGCCACATGCGATTACTGCTATTTTTCGCTAGGCTTTATGAACGGTGCTAGTTTTCGTTAGCCGGCTTGAGCCGTGTTAGACTTCGTAAATCTTTTTGAACGGTGCTAGTCTTCTTACGAACCATCGATATATAGTGTGAAGTATTATATATAATATTTATTTGTTTCATACATGTTTTGCATAAAACAAATGAATACTATATATTATACTCTACATTATATATATATTATATATATTACACACACACACACACAAGATTTTATCCCAGCATGAATTGGAAGCTAAGAACAAAATTAATAATATGATGTGAGATTTTATATAATTAATATATATATCGCAATAAGATATTCTTAAAAACGTTCTGAAATTCGAAGCCTTGCTTATGTCTTCGATTTTCGACACTGATACATTTTGAGGATATTTAAGATTGAAAATTGGGCACTTTGAATAGTTTTAAATGCCTATTGTACTTATACAATTTTGAAGATTTTTTTTTGAAATAAGTCTATCTTGAAGATTTGCAACTAAAGATCCTGTAAGTTTTAATACCTATAATTTAAAATGCTGTATTTTTTAAGTTCTTTTTAATAGTTTAATTTTTTAATTTTGCAGTTAAAACTCCTTAAGTTTAAACATGTATCAATAAAAATTCCTAAATTTGTATGATTTTGAAGATCAAAAGTTAAGTTTTCAATTTTGAATCTTGCAAATTGAAGAAATTTCGAATGTATATTATAAAAATTACAGCTCTTTAAAGGGTAAATTTTCAAAATTAAAAACTCTTAATTTTAAACAAGAAAAATGTAAAGTTCTGTAACATTCAAGAATTATAGATGAAAATATAAAATTAAAAATAATTCAATTTTCAAGATCTGTACTTTAATGGTAGTTTAAAACGATTTTCAATTTAAAATTATTTAATTTTAAAGATTTTCAATTGAAAACTCTTTAATTTTGAAGATGTATAAATAAAAATTCTCAACTTTTAATAATTGCGTAAATCAAAAGTCAAGTTTTCAATTCGAAACCTTCTAAATTGAACAAATTTCGAATGTAAGGAATCAAAATTTTTAGATTTTTTCATTGTAAAATGTTTAATGGTAAATTACGAAAATTAAGACCTCTACAATTTTAATGATTTACAATTTTAAATTCTCAAATTTTGAAGAACTATACAACTGAAAAATCTTGAATTTTAAAGATTTATAATTGAAAAAAATTCAATTTTGATGTTTTTGATGATTTTGGAAATCAAAAACCAGTTTCCAATTCTAAATGATTTAAATCGAAGAAATTTCGAATGTAAATCATCATTTTCAAAATTAAGAACCCTTCAATTTTAAAGATGTAAAATTCAAAATTCTACAATTTATAAGAGTTACAGTTGAAAGCTTTCGAATTTGGAAATATAGAATTGCAAATTAATCAATTATCAGGATTTATATTTTATAAGGTATGTAATTTTGAACGTTCTTTTTTAAATAATTAAATTTTAAAGATTTACAATTGAAAATTCTTCAATTTTCATAATTTTTAAATTTAAAATACTTTAATTATGAAAAGTAAAAATTCAACAACGTTGATTTATTTTTTGGACATTTTTGTAATTTTTTACATATGTAACTTTTTTTTTATATAAAATAGATTTTAATCTAAAATTATTAAATTTAAAATCTACCAAAATTGAATCCAAAAAATTAAGAATATTGAAATCTAAAATTTTTAAAAATAAAACTATTAAGGTTAACAGTCAAATTTCCCGGTTATAAAAAAAAAAACATTTTTCCATGTTATCAATGATGATTATGTTCGTAAAAGAAAGAGCATAAAAACCTTATCGTGACTTTAGTGAAAAATGTGGATAATTTAACCTGATCGCATTTAAAGAAAAAACCTCAGTTTTTTCTTTGATTGAAAAGAGGAATCCTTAATAAAAGAAAGCCAAATATATTCTTGAACTCCTTGCTTTTAAAGCAAAAAACAAATTATTTTCAAGGACTTAAGAATTAAATTATTTTACAAATGAAATGAAGCATTCAAATCTTGAATTATACATTGAAAATATAGACATTTCAAAGATGATAAATATGATTAATAAGTAACATATCACATAGTATCAAGTGGCATTCAAAGTGATACGACATATTTTTTTATAATACTGTGGAACTATTTAAAATTATTCTAAAAAAACATTGGAAATTAGATTCTTTCTAATTAGAAACTTTCAAAACCATTCATTTCAGACTTGAAGCGTTAAAAATGAAATCATTCCAAACTTCGCTTAGAAATTGAAGTATTCTTAAATTAGAATCTTGAAACTAAGTCGTTAAAAATTATTAATTTCCAAATTGTGTATCATGATTTTTCAAATTCAATCATTTTATTGTAAAGTGAAATGTGAACAACTGGAAAATCAAGAGGAACCAAACTGACATACGAGTAATCAGTCCGGAAAGTATCGGGACCTTGTGCTATAACTATATTTACCACGTTGAGCTACTGTCAAAAAGAGATATTCAACATTTAAGCCACTTAGGCCTTAGGGGAACCTCGCTGTGATCTCCTACTAAGTGACACGGACATAAATATTCTTTAGTCTACTATAACTATAGTATACGCAGTCGCATAAACGTCTAAGTTCGTATTAAATTTTCCGGAAAACTTAGCCATTCATATTCGGAAACCATCGACTTTAAACTGGTCGTAGTTCTGTGGAAAGTGAACTTTGCTCTAGCCAGACCCGCAACGGCCAAAACACCTCAAAATGTGGAACGGTTGAACGTGTCAATTAATGGAAATCGTCGTTTAAAAAGTGAGAAAGATTGGCATTCGAAAAAGTATTGTTTCAGAACTTTTGAATCAAGATTTGAGGAATATTGGCGACTAGGCCCTTCACCTCGTCCTTCACCAAGAGAACGTATCAGCCCAGTCATCGCAGCTTATTCAGCAATTTCTGGTGAAACACGGGCTTACACAACTTCGACAGCCCCATATAGTCCTGACCTGGCTCCCTGTGATTACTGACTGTTTCCCAAATTGAAGTATCCTCTAAAAGGAAAACGATTTCAACACGTAGAAGAAATAAAACAGAATTCGACGAAACAGCGGATAACTATTCCGAAAGGTGACTCTAAGGAATGCTTTCGAAAGCGGGAGGAACACTGGAAGAAGGATGCGACTTCTAAAGGGGAGTACTTTGAAGGGGATATCATCGCCATTGACAATAATTAACTCTTAATTCTACTAAACCACAAAGACGGATTCTTTCCGGACGAATCTTATTTATACTAATAAACTGTTACATTGAGGTGACAGAAAAAGTCGCAAAGCAAATAACCTGAAAAGCGAGCGGAAACAGAGAAGCTTCAAAGTGGGCAGAATGAATCTTAGATTATTATATATAATAATAATAACTGCAAAATGGCTGCAGGCGAATCGTGTAAATATCTGGGTATTCCTGAATCTAAGGGTATTCAACATACGATAGTTAAGACAAGCCTAATGACTGCCTGTACTACGAGACTCAGATTAATTATGAAGAGTTTTCTCAACTCGGCAAACAAAATCAGGGCGATCAACACATATGCCATCCCTGTCCTCACGTACGCCTTCGGGCTCATAAAATGGTCTAACACCGACCTTGAAAAGTTAAACAGAATTGTTCACGTAGAAATGACGAAGCACCGAATGCACCACCGAAATTCAGCGATTAAAAGGGTAGTTCTACCACGACATTTAGGGGGTAGGGGCGTTGTAGATGTCAAAAAACTGTGTGAGTCACAAGTTATACAGTTACGAGACTATTTTAACAGCAAACGAAATGTTGCGCTTTACAGAACCATCTGTCAAGCGGATCTTGAATACACGCCCTTAAATTTGTACTCAGATGGGGCCTTGAATATCAGGGCAGAAACCATAGAGGAATTAGAAATACAATGGAGGCAGAAAGCCATCCATGGCGAGCACCCCAACACGTTAGATCAAAGTAAAGTGGATAGTGAGGCACCTAATATTTGGCTAAGAAAGGGTGTTCTGTATCCAGAGATGGAAGGATTCGTCATTGCAATACAGAACAAGGTTGTCAGCACCAGGAATTATCGCAAACACGTGTTACATCAAGACGTGGTTGACCGGTGCCGATTATGTAGAGATACCAACGAATCCATCCAGCACATCATTGATGGCTGTCGCGTAATGGCTCAGAGAGAATATACTCATAGACATAATGATGTAGCGGGCATTATACATCAACAACTTGCCCTAAACCTAGGACTCTTAAAAGAATGGGTGCCCTTCTATAGATACATTCCAATGCCCGTTTTAGAAAGCGAAGATTACATCTTATATTGGGATGTTACTATCTAAACGGATCATTACATCCGGGCCAATCGACCTGACATCGTGATGCGAGGAAAATAAAAAGGTGGAAGAGTCTACATCATCGACATTGCTTGTCCGCTTAACCGAAATTTGCAGTCAACCTATACAACCAAGATCCACAAGTATAGCGAGTTAAGGCATGAAGTAAAGACCATATGGAGGAATGTGAATCATGCATCCATTCATCCCATTGTGATTTCGGCTACAGACAATGTGCACGCAAGATGCACTGAACATCTTGAACATTTAGGAGTGAGTAGGGTATTGGCAACAGCTCAGAAGGCGGTTTTATTAAGAAACTTTCTTGATCATCAGGAAGCGAGCGACTAAAAACCCGTGGAGTGGCAGATAGTAGCTCTAAGAAATCATCCAGAGGTGACTTGTGTCACCTACAAAGCTCGTGGCCGCTCGTAATTGTATACCTACAACATCATCGCAGGAGGTTTGAACCATCGTATTAAATTATTTGAATTAAGTTATAACATTCTAATCTCATCAGTCACTTGACTGAGTCCGTGGCTATGATGTATCACCGGGTTTACCCGAGTAAAAGTTTAATAAAAACACATAATAACTGCAAATATTCTCAATAAAATAAATTAGATATTGAAATGACATAGATAAAATCTAAGATAAAATCGAAAATACGATGGTCTCCCGCAGAGATATTGCGTAAACCGTAAATATGCATCTGCACGAGGCTTGGCACGTTTTTATATAATCTATAAGGCACCTTACCTTACCTTGCCTCTGACGCTATATATTCACCATAGGACGTTTATGGAACTTGAAGTTAAAGTGCGTAACGTAATTGGAAAAATAAACAGCGGGAAGAGGCTCATTTTATTCCATCCAAGATAATTACATCCCTATAAACTAGTAATCTTAAGTAGTAAAAAAGGAGATAAACTACATGAAGTTCCACGCTGAAATGTATTTAATTTATCTATCAAAGGGAAAATAAAAGTGATTCAAAAGTTTGATTACAAATAATCTATCATCACATTTTGGAAATTCAGGATGTCAAAAGATTCCAAAGGCTTCAAAAGATTTTGAAGATTTCTAAATATTTAAAAAAATTTCTGAGTTGAACCAGGGAATTTTTGAAAATAATTCTAATTCTGAGTTTAAACACCAGATAACTTTTCGTCATAAGAAGTACCACTTTTATTAGGAACAGAGAATTTAATAAAAGAATTATAATTCTGAACTTGACCAGGAATTTTTAAAATTATTTTCTTTTAAATCAGATTAAAAATTATTTTCAAAATTCCCTTTCCATGTCAAAAATGCTCTATTCCAACTGAAATAATAATTATTTACAAAAATCTCATGTTCTAAAGTCTAAATTATAATTCTTTATGGAAATCCGCTGTTTTAAACTGCAAATTATAATGATTTACACAAAAATTTGGATCAAGGAATGTTCAAAATTTGACGAATAGGAATATTTATCAATCCCTTTTTTATGAATAAGAATTAAAATTATTTCCCAAAATGTCCCGTTCCATGTCAAAAACGACTTGTTCTAAGATAGCATTATATTGTTTACAAAATTTTCTTATATATTTCAGAAATATAGTACCTAAATTTGTTTTTAAAAAATTTAGAAGAAGGAAGTTTCAAATTGTAACGAATTCTGACTTGGAACAGGGATTTTGTTTAAATGTAATGTATTTTAATGTATTGTCTCAAAGTCGAAATTAGAATTCTTTACTGAAACCCACTACCACGATTTTTATCCATAATTTTTCAGAAATGTTTGTTTTCGTTTCTTCACAAATTCTTTGTTTCAACTCCGAATTAGCGTTACAAAATACATGAAATCGTTTGTAATTTGGATATATTAGTACATTCAAAAGAAAAATTCCGGTTACAGAATCAAATTTCAGGTCATGTCCCCGTTTTCCCGATTTCGCAGTCAGATAGACACCCTGAAATGTACATCTAATTACAATTTTACCATATTTATAATTTTAGAAGATTATAAATTAAATTTTTTCGACACGATTTTTGGTCGTAATCTAATGTAAAATAGATTGAAAATATTTCCCATCGCCTGTACTTATAAGTGCAGACGGCGAGAATCTCATTTTAGAAAATGAATATTCAAATAAGATTTTTTGTCCACACGTGGCTGCTCTTGACTTTTCGGCTATCGTCAAAGGAATCGACATTTGGTGGGAGTTTCTCTAGGCGCACTATTCCCATCAGATTTGTGCATTAAGAAATGTAAACTTTATTTTAGAAATTCATAAGACGAAAGAATAATAAGAGATAAGATATACCAATTTTTAGAACACATATGACAATCGAATGCGTTCATAAATTGAATGATCAGCAATCATCAAGAACAGGTATCCGGGTGCCTCATGAAATACTTTTTTTTTTAATTTTCTATAATCTTGAATCGGAACTTGTTCTGCGAGCAAATGATCTCCTATTTTTACCAGATTAAACAATAAAACAAAAGACAATTTTTTAAATTATGAAACTTTTTGAAGGTTTAAAAACAAAATCGTGAAGCTTTTTAAAGACTTTGAAAGGTTTCGATATAATTAAAAAAATGTCTTATAATTCCTCAAAAAATGTAGAATGATTTTTCTCTAGACGGTCTTTCCAGACTATATTTAGGTATTGGCTAGCCCTTCAAGGCCAAAAAAATTTTTAACTATCAAACCCAAATATCTTATTGCACATTTCCAAAAATAGCTATGGTGTTAAGAGTACCTAAGGCAAAAAATGAACAATAAGAACAAATTTCCACATAATCTAGTCAGCCTTTCTGGGTCCCAATTGGGTGCTAGCTGGCCCCTTTTTGACAAAACATTTTTCGAAGTGTCTAACTCAACTATTTTTGTATGCAAATTTCCAAAAAAGCCAGGGTGTTTACAAGTACAAAAAATACAAAAATTAACATTAAAAAAATAACTTTGTTTCTCATCATCTAATCAATCTTGGGACCTAATCGGGTGCTGGCTAATTCGAGATGCCCAAAAAAAGTCGAAGTGTTTCATCCAAATATTTTATTCTCCATTTCCAAAAAGAGACAGGGGTTTTAAAAGTATCAAAAATGAACACGAAAAACAATGAATTTTTTCCTCGTTATTTAGTCAGTCCTTTTAATCCCTAATCGGTTTCTAGTTAGCCCCGAGACAGCCAGGACCAACAAATTTTGAAAATTATTGAATCCAAATATGTTTTTACAGATTTCCAAAAATATTCAGGATGTTTAAAAGTAAAAAAATGAAAATGTATATTAAAAACAAAGAATTTTTTTCTCATCATCTAGACAGTCTTTGAAATAATTTTTAACGTCAACCATCTAAAATAGATTTTCACAAAACTGCCTGACTAGCGCTACATTAGCTCTTCCATACTAGCGTTTGACCATACAAAAATGTTTCACTTCGACTTATCAACAGAGTAAACCATCTTGTCAGCGCCATATTTGTGATCAGGGTGGTCTATCGAGCCACCGAATAGTTTCCCAATAATTTTCTACATAGGATCATTTACTCATCAAAAGAAAGAAATTTTCGATTGAAGATTTTATAAAATATAAAAAAATAAAAGATTTCATGAGGCATCCTAACAAGTAGGTTGGGTTCATTAAAAATACTTCGAGTTACCTGCAATACAGGAGGCGATCGTAGACATATACCCTGCTGTTTTGTGGTGAGATGCGAGCTTTTGCAGCTTTTTTCAGCACTAGCTGGTCCAACGACTCCAGCACCAATTTGACCATCTGTACTTATTTCATTTGCTGCACTTATTCTTGGTTCTATACCCAAATACCTACAACAAGAAATAAACCAAAAATATTAAAATACCTTTGAAAAATTATTTAAAGTAGGCGTCATGTGCCTACAAAAAGAGATTTCGTAGTCTATTAAGAAAGTTATTAAATCACTCCCCCTATTTCCCCTGACCCGTATAGCAAAGGGTAAAGGTGGCTAAAATACGGGTTTCTGCCCGGGTCTATGAAACGCTAAAAACTATATCACAAAAAAAGATAAATAAAGGACTCCCTGATCAAATGGTATTAAAATATTTCGCGAACTGGAAAAAAATGTGTGGCATTAATATCGAGGCATTTTTCAGAAGAATCGATAAATATTCTTCTCAGTAAGAAACGATGCGGTAGAGACTGTAAATTATTGAAGAAAAAAAATATATGTCTCTTTTAAAGAAAGAGAATCCTGCCTCGGAGTGACTAAGGTTTTTTGCGGTGGTAGATTCGTTGAAACGATTTATTCAGATCACACACATGGACCCCCGCCCCTGTAATTTTTCAGTCGGATACCTGCTCTAATTACAGGTGGCCCAAGCACGTTATGAATTCTCTTTTCTCCCTTCCTCATGACCAAGGTCCTTACATCAATAATTTCAACTCGACCGCTTTATCCTATGTCAAATTCATATGCGGAGTGGCCACTTAAGACTCGGAAAAAAATCCCCTTCATTTCCCATTTTTTTCCGGGTTTCAAACATTTGTCCTGGTTATTTAAATTTTTTAAATAGATGATTTTTTAAGTAGAGCAGCAATTTAAACATTTTATTCAATAATTAAAAAAAAAAAATAAGGGGGCGATCCATGTAACAGCTTAAAAAAACGACATTTTTTCTTTCCTTAAATGGAGGCTTGTCATCCCAAAAACACGCTGTAAAAGTTTCAAAGTCGCAGGTGCAATCTTTCACCCCGAAAAGGCGGGGCCGCGCCCTTCGCACTAGCCTGCTGATGCTGCCTTTTTTCAACATGTGAATCTTTAACCGCGTTTTTCTCGGTTTCATCTTGTTTATAATTGCCCGGACGATAACTCAAAAAGTATTTGACCGATTGAGTTCTCCTTGCATACACATATAGTTGAAATGATTGTCTTCTGTGTGAACCTCTCTAAACTGGAAACAAAAATGTTTAAAGAATTATTTTTTAAACCATTTCATGCAAATTTTTGCGTAAATATCAATTTTTTTTAAAACGGACGCTATTTTGTCAAAAATGATGGATTGTACATGGATTGTATGTGATTTTTTCCGCAGAATCGACAGACGCTACTGGTATTTTTCGGTATCGTATATTTAAACAAATTGTTTGAATAAAGATTGTTTAAACATTTTAAAACCAATTTGTTGTCACAATAATGTACGGTGAAATTTTAGAGATTTTTAGGCCAATAAAATTGGAAACCATTTTCAACCTAAGTCTTAAATATTGTATAAAATGTCAAATTAAAATTCTCTCAAGCAAAACAGTTTTTTAAACAAAAGACGGACCTTCAGAATCACATACCAGTTCAGTATTAACCATTCTAAATTACACAATTTTAAAATTTACAGAAATTCACAGCTTCCAAAATTAAATAATTTTCAAATGAAAACCCTTTAAAATTATACTAAATTCCTAAGTAGAAGTCATAAGAATTCAAGCATTTTTATTTCGAGGTCTGCAAGCAATAACCTTTTTAATTAAACATTATCAAACCGAGCATTACACATATTTCAGCTATTAAGAAATTCAATTTGAAATTTCTATTATAAAAGGATTGAACAATTGAAACTTTAAATTGCCTCTCATTTTTAATTTTCAACCTTAAATTATCAATTTTAAAAGATTTAAATTTAATTATTTAACAATTAAGGCCTTTAACTCGAGCTTGTACAATTTCGAACAAATTTAAATTCTAAAAATTGGGCAATTATTGAGGGTTTCAATGTGAAACTATCCAATTTATAATATTTGTATTTGAAATGATTATATTTTCAAGGATTTAAATTATAAAAATTTAACTATTCATGCTTTGCATTTGAAATAAATTAGTTAAATCTAGAAGTTTCAAATAACATAAAATTTAATTGCAAATTATATATATTGTAAAAGGTTTTAATTCAAACTATTTTTAAAAGGAGTCTTAAGCCGATTTCAAGGAAGTTGCCGTGCCAAAAATCAGATCTCTGTAAAAAATAGTTTTTCTTTGACTTTATCAATCAAAACAAATTACTCATGACGTAATTTCAAAAAAAAAAAAAAATTTCAAAAAAAAAATTTAACTTGCAAAAAAACATTCATTTTCAATTTTTGTTTGCAATTAAATTTTTTCTCATTATCGCCTCTCATCAGTTTTTGAAAAATGTTTATATTTTAACCCATGATGGTGCTTACGAGGAAAATATTCTCTACAACTCTATTGCTTCCAATCCTGAAAGTAAATTTTCTTATCACTGAAATCTTGAAAACATTTTTCTAAAAATAAAAACCGTTTTTAACAAATAAGTATGTATATTTGAAGATTATTTACTTATTTTCAACAGTAGAGTTGTATAGGGAAATCATGTTTTTCCGAAAGACAAGTGCAAATTGAATTAGTCAAAAAAATGACTAGTTTTTATTAGTCATTTCTGAGAACTATACCAATTCATTAGTGAATTTCTCAACATAACCACTATCAAGTCGTTGACGCAGAAAAAGAGAAGATTATTTTGTTACTCAAACAGACTTTCAAGAATAGGAGCGAGTGGATTTCAAATAAGACACTGGCTATTATGGAAATTCACGAGAAGTACCCCGGATTTTTCGACTAAAACTGACAAATAGAGAGTTTATAATAAATGTATATGAGAAACTCGCTTCAGTTTTTTATATTGCAACAGGGATTACAGTGGTTCACCAGCTCAATTTTAGGGAAAACAGGGGATTTTTGCTTTTAAAAAAGGGTCACTAGTTTGTACTCTTGTCATTTAATTAATAGTTCTTTTCTTCGCTGCGGTAAGTGCCACGTATTAAAAATAAATCTCATCGTGAAATTTAAAAAACGATTTAAAGTGATGTCTTAGAAATAAACATTTGCGTTACGGAAATGCACGTCTCTCCGGAATCGTCTCATTTTTGACTAATCAAGTAGTAAATTTTAACTAATCAATTGGCAGATTTTAACGAATTAGAAGTTTTTGCTACCGTCTGCCATGGCGACCCCACCGGTCGCGCGCCACGTCTAGAGTTTGACTAATTGAATTGGTTAGACGAAAGTAACCAATTCAATTAGTTATTTTTGACCAATTATCAGTTACTGAGTTCTTGCTTCTGCAATTAGTCAAATTTGACTGATAATTAGTTAAATTTAACTAATTCAGATTTAGCGAGTACGTAATGATTTATTAAAATACAACCATTTTTTCAATCGTTAAGAAGCGATAGTAAAATAAAATCAATTGTTAAAATAATTATTTTTCGTAGATTTTAAACTTTTTTAACAAAAAATCATGTTCTTTCATGAAATTTGACTGATAATATTATTTGAATTCTTCAAATCATAGAAAACTTTTTTTCCAGAAAGATTCTTGGAATGTCAACTACATTTAGAAAATCACAAGTAAACAAGTTACTCGCTCTCAGTATTGAAATAAGCATTCAAGGTTGTAAAACTAAGACTTAAAAAAATTACGAAAAGAAATTTCCAGTAATTTTCCGGTTTCGTGATTCAAGGGTCACCCTGCTTATTGCCTTACTTACAATAAAAGATATTAAAATATCAGAATGTACGCAGAAAAATATAAACCCGCAGTTGTAAGTCAATTATTTTTATTATCAAAGAACAGTTTGAAAGTTAAAAAGCATAAACTTATAAATTAGGCTTCTAAATAAAGATTTTATGTTCTTTCATTTCTTTTTCATGAATAATTCATAATGATCAAACTCGTAAAAAATGAACAATGTAATAAAATCTGTGTTAAGAATAACAAGTTGGACGATAAGGTTTTTTAAAATTTTATTTTAACTAAATGTGGGATTCATGTAGAAAATTAATGGAGTCAGAATTTCAGAAACCATGCTACGGATTTCTACTTTCTGGATTCCACGATTATATGTATTTGCTTGTGCGCTCAAGGAGCGGCGTTTTAACAGCCGTTCTGACGAGATCCGTTCGCGTCCTTTTTTTATCTTGTGTGTATACTAATATACTTCATGAAAGTTTTCTGCGCTCGGAAATGTAAGGATTTACCGAAGGAAGGGGTCAAAACACTTTCACAAATCTCGTTCCAGAAATGAGTCACTTTTCAAAAGAAAAAAAACCTAACCCTCTTTGAATGGGAAAAGTTATATTACTTATTGGATGTCAGGAAATGTCACAATGAAAAATCTGCTTCGCGAACTTAAAGGGCATCTAAAAGTCAAAGCATGCCAAAATTAAAGTGACGGTCTGAAATTCGGTTCATTAGAAACTAGCAGTAAATGCACGCGAGCGTTCACGTCTCTGAATTCTTATTTTCTAACATTAAAAATATAAAGAGATATATAAACAATTTAATAATCCATTATTAACCGCATTTTCAAATATTATAAGTTTACTCAATTTTTGATAAGATAGATATTACTTAATTATTTTCACTTGAAAGCGTTTGAAATTTAAAAACACTAGCCAACAAGCACGCACGCTATGCGCGCGATATTTGAATATTTCTCTATTTGAAGTATTAAGATGTGTTGCACTGAAAAGGACTAAATTATTCAAAAATAGGTATTTTTAACTAATTAAGTACTTTACTTCGAAGTTCTAGTACTTAAAGTTAGACTATATATTATAAAATTTCTATACTGACGGTTTGTCCAAAATTCCTTGAAATAGTTAGAAATGGAGTTCAGAAAAGTTTACATTTTTTCAAACTTTAAAAAACTGAAAGATATCATCAAACCAAATCCCTCTCGGGGTAAACGTTCATATATGGGCGGTTTTCGCGAAAGTGTACCACCGCGCGTCCTCGTCATTTTCGTTCATTTTTACTCGTCCTAACGCGGCGGTTCTCACTTATAATAGTTGCACCTGTGCATTCTGATGTAGAAAAGCCTCCACAAAATAATAAAATTATTTTTGAACAGTTTTCATTTTTATATTTAAGTACAACGTCATGTTGACGGCAATGTGATAATACGTCAAACTGAAGTATACTAATAAACTTCTTGCCCTATACAGTTACACTACGCCACGTCCACTTTTGAACATTTTGAACCATTACTGATTTTAGGTTCAATACGCGTTAAACTTTGTTTCTAAATACATGTTTTCCGTGACATTTAGTCTCGAAGCTATTGCTATTCTTAATTAAAAGAGTCAAATAAGTGAAAACAGCCAACTTTGCAGCGCATATTTTGTACGGATAACCAATCAGTTTGAGAGATAAAATGTTCAAAAATATGTTTAATCTTACAAGTAACCATCAAAAGATTACGCGAAAGTCAATAATTTGGGAATAACTCATGTAATTAAATATATGCAATACAATAGAATTACGTAAACTATTATTTTATTCAAGTTTTTAATTCAAATTTTCGCAGTATGCACTGAAAGAAATGAATTGCTAATACAATCTGTCACACTAAAATAATAGAAAAAGTCGAAGGACAAAAAGTATGCGAAAAACGAGCAGAACATAGAAGCTTCAGTGTGGAGAGAATGAATGAATAGTAGATTATTATATTAGATTAGAACAGATTATACATAATTGTACAAAATATCCTAATATAAATTCATTCGTAACAAGAATAAAATCCATATAAAATTCATTATCTCTAATGTATCATAGAAATTTAAGAAAACTGCAGCATTTATGAACAGAAAGAATGAAGAGATATGAATGTCCACGTCCAATGTCTTTAATATATTACAAGCTCCTCCTTTTCTTTTGTGACTTATTGTTAGCACCACAAGGACTGCAACATTTATCTGATTCACATTGATATCTTTTTTTTCAATGACTTATTTATAGTGACACTTGTCTCAAGCTCAGGGGCAAATAGTGTCGAATCGAAGTCTTTACATTGGAAGCCATATTACTGTATTTTGGTACTTGTATATTGGTCATACTCTATTTACGATACGGATGAGCCTCTTGCTAAACAGAAGATTTTCATCTGATGTGGACCATCCTGCGATATTGAAATCTTTGAAATCGATTTCAAAATCCCAATCCTCAAGTTCATATTTCTCATCATTCAAGAGAGAATAAGTCATGCGCTAAGGGGCCGTTCAAAAATGACGTCACAATTCCAGGGGTGATGGAGGGAGGAGTAACAGGTTTTATGACGATTTATAATGTAGATGGGGGGGGGGGGGGCAACGCAGAATGTTACATCATACGTGGAAAATATAAATGAGAATACAATTTTTAAAAAATTTTTAAAATTTTAAATTAGTGATTTTGTTTTTCAAGTAAAACATCTAAATACATACTTTACACTCTTTCACCTATATTTCCCTCTTTTCTATAATAAAACCCATATATTTTTCGTTGAAAGTTAATTCTTTTATATTAAAACATCCACTATACTTAGATAGACTGAAAAGCAGGTTGAGCAATTTCTGCCTTTTATGTTCCTATTATTGCTCATATTTTTTGTTACATTCAATTTTATGTAGACTGAGTTCATAATGAAGATCTTTTATTATTAATAACAATATATTTTTGGTTCCCAATTCGCCTCTTTTGGTTAAAATTCTACTATTTGAATGAATATTTAAATATGTTTGAAAATTGTTTGTTTTTTTGTATTAAAAATTCATTTTCTTGACTGAAAATTTAACTGATCTATTTTTAGCTAAAAACTATAGGTTTTTAGTTGGAAATTCATCTATTAAATTTTTCATTACAAATTCAACTGTTTTCATAAAAAAGTAAACTACTTGGTTGAAATTGCTACTTGAAAAAAAATCATTTTACTAGTTGAAGGTTTAACTAATTTTTTGAAAATTCTTCTTTTTTGTTTGGAAATTAATTTTTTTTAACTAAAATTTTTTTAAAGAAAGTTAATCTTCTTGATTCAAAGCTCTTTGTTCAAAGATTTAACTATTTTGATGAAAATTGAACTATTTTTAAGAAAATTTGTTTTTCGGGTTTAAATACATGTTTGAAACTGCAAATTTAAGTACAGTCGAATCTGGATTTAGTGTTTTCTAGAGTTGACGCCGCGTGACGGTCAGTCCCAAAATTGGCATTAAATGCAGTTTTAAATGTATTTAATTTTTCATTATGCGCAATATACTTGACTACTATTGGCGATAAAATGACAGGCATCTGATGCCTTTGATGCTTAATAACTCAGTGAGTAGATTTGATAAGAATCAAATCAATCCTTTCTTCAACCGTTAATGTAAATAAGAGTAAAATTTGTTTTTTGTAGGTCTTACGGTCTTCATTAATTATAAGAATAAAACGAAATTAATGGAAAGTTTGTTTATTAAATTCTGTCTATTCTGGCGTTTCGGTTACCACTGTGTGCCTTTTTCAAAAAATATGTGCTTTTTATCTTGTAAAAAACCAAGAATAATAATTTTGGAGTCAAACATCTGACAATAGTTCATGTTAATTTTTTTAAAATAATAATGACGTGTGACAGCAAATTAAATTAAAAGGTAACGAAGACATATAATATAAAAGCCTCATAAAAATTTTAGAGGCTTTTATTAAAATAAATAACTACATCTTAATTAACGCCTCTACAATTTTTATGAGGCTTTTATATTATATGTTTTCGTTACATTTTAATTTAATTTGGTGTCACACGTCATTATTATTTTTAAAAAATTAACATGAAGTATTGTCAGATGTTTGACTCCAAAATTATTAATCTTGTTTTTTTACAAGATAAAAAGCACAGCTTCTTTGAAAAAGGCACGCAGTGGTAACCGAAACGTCAGAATGGATAGAATTTAATAAACGAACTTTCCATTCATTTTGTTTTATTCTTTTAATTAATGAAGACCGTAAGACCTACAAAAACAAATCTTACTCTTACTTAATAACTCGGCCAAAAAAGATGCTAGCGTAATAAAAAAACAGTTATATGAATGCTAAAAGTGTTCTACGTAAATGAGCTTCAAGAAGTTTATTTCACAACATTTTTGGGCTTTACAGGCGGAAAAATGTAAAAAAAAGTAAGAATTTTAGCGTACATTTAAGAACAGTCAAGTTTAGAGCATTTATTCTTATACAAGGGGCAATGGGAAAAATTTGAAAAAAATTCATGAGTATGAGGAAAACTGTTCTTAATAAATTACAGTTAAGAAATATGAGAAATAATACAAATTCTTGCTTGAAAGTACATACATGTACAACTATATTATCTTCAGTTCTAATAAAGATATTGAAGCGATTCAAACTGGAAGCTGTAACGGATAGACTATGTAATTATTTCCAATCTCCCGGAAGGATGTGATAGTCTTATTTTTTGTGAAAATCGCGATATTTTAGACATCTTTTTTTGTGGAAAACAAGTACCAGAAAGCAACTTGGACTCCTTTTTTTTGCTGCCGAGGACGTGCCAGGTGCCACCCAAGGATTCAGAACCACGAGTCGAAGAAAGGCACGGGTACAATACAACAATACGGGCACAATACAACATGTCTACAAATATCGCGATTTTCACAAAAAATAAGACTATCACATCCTGCCGGGTGATTTAATATAATTACAGAGCCTATTCATTATAGTTTGAAGTTTGAATCACTTTAATAGCTTTATTATAACTGAAGATATTATAGTTGTACATTTTTGTAGTTTTAAGCAAGAATTTTTATTATTTCTCATATATCTCAACTGCAATTTGTTTATAACAGTTTTCCTCATGCTGATGAATTTTTGTCAAATTTTTCCCACTGCAAAGCACAAACATTTTTTTACATAAACGTCTTTAAGCTCATTTACGTACAACACTTTTAGCTTTCATATGACTATTTTTTGATTGGGCTAGAATTTTTTTTGGCTGAGTTGTCAAGCTTCAAAAGCAGATGCCTACCATTTTCTCATCGATAGTAAGTTTTCGCGCACTTCGGCCCTTCCAAAACGACTGTCGCAAACTCTCGCCCTGCTCCACCACGAAACTGCTGGGGTCACCAATTCTAAGAATGCTGAAAACGAGGTGACTGAAAGCGATAGTTAGGTGTATAACATATTTTTGGGTTGACAATTTAACTGTTTTTTTGGAAAATTCTAATTTTTGGCTTAAATTCGTCTCTTTTGAATGGAAAGTAACTTTTTGGTGTAAAATTCATATTTTCGGGGTAAAAATTGGTCTATTTTGGTACAGCCATTTTAACTTTTTTGGTTGAAAATGGAACTGTTTAGTTAAAAATTAAGCTGAAAGTGAAAATTCTATTAATTAGTTTAATTAAATAATTTTTTGTTTTTTAAATTTTGTTTGAAATCAGTTTTATTGTTTAAAATCTTAAGTATTTCATAATAAATTCAATATTTGGTATCTATCCATTAATTTTATTTAAAAGGATGATCGTATTGGTGCCGTCACTCTGTGGGGGTTAAAACTTTGTGCGATGATATGTAACGAAGAAGGGCAGGAATGGAAAGAGTGTTCAAAATAGCGTCACGTATAGTTTTTGAACGAGATCTTAGAATATTGTATTTTATTTTAAAAATTGAGTTTCTTCGTAACTTCCAGAACGGAAGGAAAAGGACGTTATCGAAGGAGTGGTTTCACGTTATTATAAACAAAATACTCATAAGTTTGTATAAATACAGACATTTCCGATTTATCTGGCACGCGTTTCGTCAATGGACGAACTAATACGTGTACATAACTTGTGACGAAATAAGGCGAGACAAGGCGCGGATAGAAAAACTATCTTATAGGCACTCAAGGTTTGTTTGGAATTTCTTACTTCCCAACACTCAATTCTGAGGCTGCATCATTCTAACTAAAAAAATGACCGAAAAAATTCCCGTTTTCACAACAACAATAAAATAATAGAAGCTGATAATAATTTAATAATGATAATAATTTAATTAAGCGTGGCAGTCTGGTTTCAGGTCTGGTCTGGTTCTGGATTTCTCTAGTCTGGACTGTTTGGCCTGGAAGATCTGATCTGATCCAGGTCTGGAGTTAGTCTTGCCCAAGTCTGACTTTACCTAGACCGTCTGGTCTAGAAGATCTGGTCCAGGACTGGCGCTGATTAGCTATTCCAGAACAAAAAGTTCCAAGTTTGATCAGCAAATTTTTTTCACATTTTTCGAAAAAGTTACAGGGTATCTAAAATTATAGATTGATCGAGAGAATGATGGAAACACAGAAATTCATACTATCAAAACAAAACTTTTTTTCTAATCTTGACTGTCTGGCCTAGTCCGGGTTCGGTGTTAATCAGCTTAATACAGTTATAGTGAAAAATATATTTTTTTTCTATGCCATTAAAATAATAAACGAAGTCCAGGCAGCCCCTTACCGGGCTGCCACTAGTTTCTATTCAGCAATTAACTAATGACTGACTAATCAACAACTAGGGGCTGACTATACGGTCTGGCCTGGAGCTATCTTTTCTTTTTTCATATGGATGGGCCCAGAGCTATCTTATATTTTCATTTATTATTCCAAATTTAAAATAATTCTCTAACAGAAGAGTAGATAATGTTAATAAAATGGAGGTATTTTTACTATAAAGATGAAAATTTTCAAAATTTCAGCACTTTAGAATTAAAATGGCCGTCCTCGCCGCATTATCCGCTTGAGTATAGTATTGAAATTAGATTTTTATTTTTAGATGATAACTAACTTTATATCTATTTGTGACCTGAATGCATACTTTGAAAGAATCAAAAGATCAATATTATCAACGTTTTAATACATTTGAAGCCAAATACTATAAGCTTTAATCATTTTTTCGCAACTGTCATAATAGATGAGAAACATAGAAAACAGACAGAATATTTATTTATATTGACACCGATGCGTTGCAAAAATCTTCTAAAAATATATTTAAATTTATTACTTTAAATTTTTCAGAAAAATTCCCATTTTTATGTAATGAAATTTATGGTTTTCTATAGGTTTTAATTTTTATAACAATATTCTATACATTATTTTCAAAAAATTGTATAAAATTTCTTTTTGTTAATTTAAAACATATATTATATATTTATAACATATTTCTACAGAAACCCGTGCAGAAATCGCTGTATATTTTCCCGATTACCGATCTGGGCCCAGTGTTGCCAGATGACTGAGGCTTTTTGCCTCTAGAGTTGGTCTTATTTCTTACTAAAAAAGACCCCCCACCCCCCACCCCCCATTCTATCTTTCAAAAGTAGAATTAGAAAATATTCAAGTGTCATTGCGGTAGAAGCATTGACACACATAAGTGCAATCATTGGAAATGCGAAGGACTGAGGTGGACATATCGTAAAGAACGAAATCGGAAAGACTAAACAAAATTATTGAGTTTGCATTTGTATTTGTATTAATAATTATTACCTTAATTATTACCATAAACTAAATTATAAGAAATTCTACATTTAAAAAAATGACTCTTAACCGGAAATCAATCGGGGCCAGGTGGGGTGCCGATCGGGCGCCAGATCTAGTTCCGATCACCCCCAGGCTCGTTTTCCAGATCTGGGCCAGATTTGGCTTGGCATGACACCGGTCTGGGCCATAGCAAAATTTCTACACGGGAATATGTTATAAATGCAAATTTCCAAATAAATGTTAATTTAACATCGCAGGTTGATTCAACAAAATAATTTTGTTAAGTCAATCGAATATTTTGTTTAATTAACCAAAATTTGTTTCATTCAACTGAATTTTCATATTTATCAAAGAAAACAGTTTATTCGGTTCAAGAATATTTTTATTTTGAGTGTGTTAAGGCTTAAATTTGTAAATTACACAATATTTAAATAAGCTTTAAAATAAAATTGAAAATTAAAAATTAAAAATTCTCAAATAGTTAACGTTCTGAACTAAAAAATATAAATACCTTGGTATCTACTAAAAATTTATATTAAAAAAAATGAAAATTGTATATTGACACAAAATGAACAATTACATCTCATACAGGGAGGTTTCTAATGACCTAAATTTTTTAATCTACGTTTTTGATATATTTTAATATAATTGGATACAAAGTCCTGGAAGATGCAATTTTTTTTAATGCCTATGCGTATGTGTGTGCGTGTAACTTTTTTTTCTGCTCGCCATATCTCAAAAAGTAAGAGCTATGATCATGAAATTTGGAAGAGTTGTAGCCCTGCTTGATATCCAGGTATGATAGGATTTTAAGTTAGATGGGCAAGTTAGATTGCAACTGAAAACCCATAGTCTTTTTATCGCAGTTTTTATTAAAACTTTCTAATTTTCTGTATAAAAATACAGTTGTAACAACTGTCGTTTACAAAAAAGACAATGTCAAATTTTAAGGTTGTCTTAATTCTTTACCAATTCTTGCCATAACCTATTAGGATTTTAAAGAGTTTTTAAATTAGCCCGGTTAATCTCGCACAGTTTCATTTAATCTCGAATGTAATTTAAAGTCATTATAGATCGATAGTCTACCTTTCAAAAGGTAAAATTGTCAATAGTAGCCCCACTTTCATGCAAACTGTCAAAAATTTATAATGCGCTTTGTTAATCGAAAGAGTTGTTCTAATCGCAGGCATATCAATTAATATCAATTTCAAAGAAGTATACTTTATAGCAGAAGACGGTTGTAAATAATGGTACCCTCCGCCATATAGATAATAATACCCTTTACAAATTTACCACACGCAAAAAATGCAGGAAGGAATGCCAACTGGCTCTAATATTGTTTGAGGAAGAATTTCCTGCTGAAAGTAATGATCTATAAGCAAAATATATGGTATACGAAAGTCTGAGAAAAATAGAGATACTTCAGATACTTGATGATCAGATAAATGAAAACTCACAGAATCTAAAAATATCTCGGAACAATTCAAAATACTTCTTCCATTTAGTGAAGATAATGAGGGTGAACAATCTTGAAAGCATCATTTTATCATTTACCAATCTCATATTAGAACGGGCCAATGAAATCAATTAAGAATTTTTTTAAAAATAATACTATCCGGAAAATTAGGGTATCAGGACCTTGAATTGATTTATAAAATATACTATCCACATTTTAGATTGACATTTTGACAAATATGACAGCAACGAATCAATGGTAAGACATTCTTAGTTGATTCCGTGAAAGAAACTGATTCCTACCCATGGGAAAAAGGCAAAATAAAATATTTATTACAAAAATTGTTCAAATATTTAACATTTGCTGTAAGTTTGAAAAATATGACAAAAAAAGGTAAAGATATTTTTAGTTAATTTCTTTTAAAAAACTAAGACATTTAAATTTACTAAATTCTTATTAACATTCAGAAATAGTATCTGAAAATTCCGAATAGTGAATGTGCAGAATTCCGGAAAATAAAGGGAAGAATCCAACAACCAAACTTGGACAACAATCATCAAATGTTCCTATTGTAATTTGAAAGAAGATAAACATTTTCCTAAAAAAGAAAAAAAATGATTTTTTTGACAAAAATAAAAGACGAAAGAAAAATTAATTCCTTCCTTTTCTTTTTTATTTATTACTTCTTTTTTATTTTTATTATTATAAAATCACAATAAGAAACATTTGAAAAAATAAACACCAAATTTTCGGCATTCATATGGCTCCTTTATCAAGGCAAGAAAAATTTGAGCAGCTAGGAACAGCAACGAAAACACAATGCTCTCTCCCTGATACCAGAGAATCAAGGCAAATCCAAGACTTGTTTCTCAGGCATCAGGGAGAGAACATCGTGGAATCGTTGCCGTTCCTACCTGATTAAACTTTGCTTGCCTTAATAAGGGTGCTGTATGAGTTCTGAAAGGTTGGTGATTATTTTTTACAAATGTTTTTTCTTGTGATTTCATAATGATAAGAAAAAATTAATTTTTCTTCCCTCTTTTTTTCTTTTGTAAAAAAAAAGAATTTTTTCTTATCTTTTTTAGGAAAATTTTATCTTTTTTCAAATTTCAATACAAAAAGTTTTAGGTGGTTGACCAAATTTGTTCGTTTAATTCTTGGTTTTATTCTCAAGAATTCTGCACATTAACTTGATTATTGAACGTTAAATAGAATTTTAAATTTGATTTTAATCTCATTTAAATGTCTTAAATTTTAATTACGAATAGTTTCCTCAAAATTTTTAAGTGGTAAGATAAATATATATTACAGTGACCAAGAGAAGTGTGTAGTTAGCAACAGCGCACTCCTTGCTTCTCGATCGCGTCCAAAGCGGATAAAGCAACATGATGGTTGTGGTCATAGGCATCACTGTACTGCAAAAGATTGTCTTAAATCGCAACAATGCAAAAAACCTATTTTTTCCGATATTCTATGATTTTGAGAGTTAAAAAGATTCGAAATTTGCAAGAGAAGAAGACATTGAAAAAGTGTTTAAATTGTGAGTAAAGTTAATGACCTACGAGCTCGGTTAATGGGCGAATTATCTTTGCAATAAAATAGTTACAAGATACTGGGATCATCTGCCTCGTAAATGATTTTCTAAAAAGGTACATTAGGATCGCAAGTGACTAGCAGCAACTGCATAAATTAAATGAAAGGTCCGCTGTCTCAACTTGTTAACTGACCTTTTTTTCGAAATTGATTTTTTTTGTATTTTCTGGAACATTTTTTATACGCAGTTAATGTCCCACAAGCCAAACGGCCAAATTCCTTTTACTTTGTTTTAAATGGAATTTCGAAAATCGCGTTTTGGTATCTAGAACATAGGTCCGCGGTCTAAACTTGTTAACTACTTATGGCGCCTTATGGAAAAGCCGTGATTTTTCTTGCAACAGTTCGGTTTACTCGTAGAATAGGCCAGTGAGACACATGCCAGTGTATGTGCATTTGAGTGTATGTGTGTGAAAAGTTTTTTATGGCTACTTTCACGTCATTTTCGATGTTGTCATCTACAGATCGCTGTAAAGACGAAGGTAAACGACGCGTCTCATTTACTAACACTCAAAACATTTTTGCAATAAACTATTTAAAATTGATGAAAGCACACATATGTTCGGCTTGCGATTCCAAACATTTTGACATATAAAACTTGCTCGCAGCTTGAAAAACAACGCGGAAACATGCGAGCATGCTAAAAACAATAGAAAACCAGCGGTAGAATACTGAAGATAACACGTTTAGACCGCTGGACCCCTTTTAGATAACATATGAATAGCTTTCAATTGTAATATGACGTTCAATATTGATTCAAATGTTATAAAACTAACGTGTATTATTTTTCTCTAGTAAATGAACAAAAAACTTTATACAGTTTGGAAAAATATTAAAAATTGCAAAAATAACAATGATTTGGGGTCGTTCCGTTTGTTGTTAATTTTAATATAAATTTGAAGTATATAATTATCTTAACAATATAAATTATAATAAGACTCCACTGTTAAAAATTTCTGTTGGAAACTTCCACTACATGTATTGGAAGTTTATTTCCGAAACGTAAGGTAACGCTACTATACACAATGTTGTAGTTTCCAAATTTTGGCATTGGTATGCGACCTTACATGCCTTGGAATTTTATAATACAAGTCTAGTAGTTGGATATCTCGATGCCTGTTAAAGAGAAAAATTTTAACAACAAATGTAAATCATTTCTGAGAAAACTTGTTCCTGGTAAACAAATTTCTGCCCGCGTGAAAAAAGTTTGCACCAAATCGAGCACCAGGTAGTATAAATACGTATTCTACGAGAACTTTATAAAAATTTAAATTTGGTGAATAATGAAAACATTTCCAAATGGTGATTCGACGACCCGAGTGCACCAGGTCGCACCCCAGGTAGTTTAGCACATATTCTACAAGAACTTCTTCAAAATTTAGATTGTTTCAACAGCTAAAATTACTAAAAATTGTGTGTCGACGATCCGGGTGCACCAGATCGAGCACCAGGTGATATAATGCGTATTGTACGAGAACTTTTTAAATTTTGAATTTGGTGAATAATGAAAACATTTCCAAATGGTGATTCGACGACCCGAGTGCATCAGGTCGCGCCCCAGGTAGTTTAGCACGTATTCTACAAGAACTTCTTCAAAATTTAGATTGTTTCAACAGCTAAAATTACTAAAAATTGTATGTCGACGATCCGGGTGCACCAGATCGAGCACCAGGTGATATAATGCGTATTCTACGAGAACTTTTTAAAATTTTAAGTTTGGTGAATAATGAAAACAATTCCAAATGGTGAGTCGGCAACCCGGGTGAACAAGGTCGCTCCTCAGGTAGTTTAGCACATATTCTAGGAAAACTTTTTCAAATAGTAGATTATTCCAACAGCCAAAATTACAAAATATTAAAGTCGACCTGGGGCGCAACCTGGTGCACCCGGGTCGTCGACTAACCATTTGATTTTTTTTCCTTATTCAAAAAACTTTAAATTTTTTTAAAGTTCTCGCAGAATACGTATTGTACTACCTAGTGATCGATCTGATGTACCCGGATTGTCTCTCACAATTTTTAGTAATTTTGTCTGTTGAAACAATCTAAATTTTGAAAAAATTCTTGTAGAATACGTGCTAAGATACCTGGGGCGCGACCTGGTGCACCCGGATCGTCGACTCACAATTTTTACTTATTTTTGATGTTGAAACAATCTAAATTTTGAAAAAGGTCTCGTAGAATACGTGCTAAGATACATGGGGCGTGACCTGGTGCACCCGAATCGTCGGCTCACAATTTTTAGTAATTTTGTCTGTTTGAACAATCTAAATTTTGAAAAAATTCTCGTAGAATACGTATTAAACTACCTAGAGCTCGACCCGGTGCACCCGGATCGCCGACTCACAATTTTTACTTGTTTTTGCTGTTTAAACAATCTAAATTTTGAAAAAATTCTCGTCGAATGCGTATTAAACTGCGTGGTGCTCGACCTAGTGCACCCAGATCACCGACTCACAATTTTTACTTATTTTGGCTGTTAAAACAATCTAAATTTTGAAAAAGTTCTTGTAGAATACGTGCTAAGATACCTAGGGCGCGACCTGGTGCACCCGGATCGTCGACTAACCATTTGGAACTGTTTTCATTATTTACCAAATTTAATTTTTTTCAAAGTTCTCGTAGAATACGTATTAAACTACCTGGTGCTCGACCTGATGCACCCGGATCGTTGACTCACCATTTTAAATAATTTTGGCTGTTGGTAATTTCCTTGTGCATAATTTTCGTCTCACAAACGCTCTAATACGTGTATTGGAATGCTGGACGATGAATTCACGATTTACACACTTACAATGCATGTATTGCAATTTCGTCATTCCAATACTATGTTTGCAATTTTACCTTACGCTTGTATTGCAGAATTCCGGTAGATGTGTGATAGAACTCCAAATCTGTTTATATTAACTTAATTCATATTTTATTACAATTTATATGTCAGGACAAATGTAAACTAGATATATGACATTAAAATTAATTACCGAAAAAATTTTAATTCCTTGAAATTTTTAGTTAAAGTAACTGAAAATGACTCAATTGCAACAGAATTTTCCGAAATACACCAAACCTTGGGTGCACCTGACGCATTAAGGTCAGATTGACCCCAGTCTACTTCACCTATAATTCAAAGTTCCTAAATATGAAAAAAATAGTATTGTTAGCGACATTTTCCGATTTCTATTTTGGCTTAAATAACGTGAATCAATTGTTAAAGTGACCACTGAATATCTTTCCAAAAAACTTTTGAGTGATAATTTTAATATTCTCTCTCAGAGAAGACTCCAAAACCACATTATTACTTGTTTTTGACGATTTTTTGTTCTGGTATCTATAATTCCTAACCTTATTGATCAAATCAGCTTCGCGAGCTAACTGCTTTTACTTAACCTGCAAGCTCAGATTTCTCTGTGAACGGCAAACGCTGTCTCTTATTTTCCTTGAGCATTTTTAAAAAGCGTAAGAACAACCACGACACAACCGAAACACAACCAAAATCGAGGCACCTCGCTAAACACTAAAAACGAACTAACGCATGTGCCGACAGCTGAATCCCTTATCGGCTGACCCCGCGAGCTGAAAACCTGCATGGGCCAACAGTTCCTGGAAGGCCTAAATCGCGGGGGCCTAAGCTGTGGGGCCCTGAACCGCGGATCTTGTTTATTGTGCTAAAGCTTTATCGAGTTACCGTTGCTAAATCTCTGATCTTGTTTAGGAAAATTTAGAAACAATTTCTGCATAAAGCTTGGGTAACGCTTTTCTGAAAATTCTTACATAAATTTCTAGCTGTGTACAAGATACACTTATTTCTCATGGAATAGAAACCATAAGGGTTACGCCATTGCATGTCGTATAAGCTCCGTTGGGCAGTACTCTACTTGATATCCCAGGGGCAATATGCCTCTGCACTTTTAGACTTTTTCTAAATAAATCTGTGTAGGTACACGTGAGTATGTATCATCGACATATAGGCGCGCTTAAAGCGTAAACAAGAACAATGGGTGCCCCCAGGGAGTCCTCGCATCCCCTAATTAAGATTGGCCTTGTTCTTAGCAAGCCGCAACATGATTTGCAGGTTCCTCATCATCATCAAGACAGAACCCTCGCGCCCAATATCGATCGACTTTGCGATTATCGAGTAGTCCAATCTTCAACTTTTTGCACCTCACTTAAGGCTTTTAATTACCCCTTATATTCTTTCGAATCATTTTGCGATTATTTAGGAATTCAAAATTTTGACACAGAATAAAGTAATGATAACATTTGTTGCAGGAAATTTTTGTTAGGGATAAAGTTTTATTCAGACAACTTCGCGTTTTTCAAAACACATGTGTTGTCATGGAAAAATAAAAGAAAGTTTAACCGATATTTGGTTAAAGTTAATTTTTGTTGCAGCGGATCTTTCATTGGAAACCGATGTAAAGATTATCTTCTGTGTTTTCTGAAAAAAATATTCAGAGGCAAACCCTTCTATGAAATATAATATAAAAGTCTATATAATCCATGAACATAGGGTGTCCACTCAATGGATGACTTTAAACTCCTGGACATTTCTCGGTTTTCTTCCGGTCAATTTAAAAGAGTCCAAAAGATTTAAATGATTTCAGACGTGTTATGAAGATTTCAAGAGATTTCTAAACATTTAAAAAGATTTATAAGATTTCTAATCTGGACCAGGGAATTTAGAAACAGAGCTTATTCAAAGGGTCGCGGCGCTTAAGGGTGTAAGTACAAAAACTCCAATGTTACAAAAGACAAAACAGTATCTAACTTAACTAACTAAATTACTTACTTAGATCTATCGAACCATACATCCTGAAAGAAGCAATCATCACCGAGAAAAACTCTTGTCAAATGTAAGGCGCGTCCCAAAAAAGCCGATATTGTCTCAGAAAATGGTGCATAACTCTTTTCTTTTTTAACTTAAAAACAATACAATAAATTACTTTCGAACAATTACTTAACTCTATCAAATCGCGAAACAACAACAAAAAACCTTGTCAAAGAACGGCGCGTCCAAAAAATTCTTCAATTTTGAGTTGGAACATCAGATAATTTCAAAGGAATTACAATTCTGATTAGAAACAGAGAATTTTGAAAAAAAGAATTATAATTCTGAATTTGAAGAAATTCCCTTCCCGCGGTGCTAAACTCTAAATTCTCAATATTGTGAAAATGAAATAGGTTAATAATTTAAGAATACAATCGTGTATCTGGGTTCCTTAGTTCGTAAAGATAGAAAAAAGGTTCTTAATTTGTTCTTTTAAATATCATAAAGGTGTACCATCTTATAAACAACATTTTAATATTATAAACTATTAAAAAATATTATTTAGGATATGTTATGGTAGGAAGTTCAATTATAGAGAATTAAATTTTTTAATAAATACCTAAAAAAATAATTATAAATGTTTTGCAATATGTAAAATTAATACAAAATTAATACTGTCTTTGTCAAATAAATCGAGTTAATTTTCAAATTGTTATGTGTTCAAATTAATATATATTTAAATCTTAATGTTCTATTTTATGATTTTATTTTATTGTTTGAGCGATGTTCTTCGTATTTAAAATGTTGAATTTTTAAAAATGTGTTTTGGTTTGTCAAAGCATATTTTGAAAGTGGTCTTTTTCAATTTTGCATAAAAAACTGAACCGAGTTATGTTTTTTATATAGATGAAGTCGTATATTATATTTTTTGATAGTAACCAGAGTATTCAAATAAATTCGTATAAATAAAAATCACATCATGCATATCAAATGTATTTAGTTATATTCTAAACTGATAAATTCACTACATAGATTATTATTACAAAAATTATTTAATAATTTAAAAAATAATAACATAGTAGTTGTTGCATGTTTATAATATTATTAAAATTCCGGTCATACTCAATCATATTTCGCGGTCATTTCCCGATTTTTGCCGATATCGCGGTCAGGCAGACACCCTGGTGAAATAAAATCCTAATTAAAAATAAAAAATGATTTTTACAGACGTATACCGTCTCCCGGGACAGAAAGAGTCCAATTGGTAAAAATTCTAATTAATCCGGAAGCTCATTCGCGAGAATAAGCCTAATGAATTCATTACACTTTAATTAATACGTTTCCCGCAAAGAGGGGGTAGTGATTACCCTTCTCGGGGGGTTGAAGGCAGTACGTCGAGGACCATTGTTAGGCTTTTGGGATTTTATGCCATTATGCGGTTCGTGAATGCTCGCTGCAAATGGGCCCTATCGCTGTCACGTGGACAAAGCGCCGTCTGACGTGGTTATGACGGCAATGCGATACCCTCAAATAATAATCATCGGTCGCGCAATAACGATGATAATGGCGGCACGGGCTTTTTTCTGAATAGACATTCATCTTGGCCATCGAATCTGAATATGAATTTTTTTCCTGTTGCTTGCCTTTGTCGTCTTGCCACCCTCCCCCAACCCCACCTTTCCCAGAGGACAGAAAGACTGTTAGACTCAAGCTCGACTTACCCCTTTTGCTTCGTTCCTCGTCACCCTGTAGCCGGCTTCTCGGTCGATTTTGAGTTTCAAATTTCTACGAGATGTCTCATTTCATATTGGGAAAAAAAGCTTTATCAAAATATTTCTCTTTTTGTTTTAACTGCTATTACATATTGAGTGTGGAGAATGAAGATAGGATAATAGCAATAGTGAGCCACCTATAAGGTTAGGATCACCAATATTTGGTGACAAAATTTAGAATTTACATTCTCATCTTTTGAAATACGTGTGCGTATAGGCATCGATATACACACACATACGGAAAGAGCGTTTATTTTTCTATGGGTTTGGCAGATACAGCTAACTTTTATCATAAATATCGTGCACACTAAAATCAAGTACACTTATCACCATTTGACTTAAATAATGGATTATCCCGTGTAGCAATTACCCCGGTTGGCCCTAATACAACAAGGTTTCTGGTCGGATCCCGGCCGGGCTACCCCTGGCTGGGTTTCATGGACAGGAACCGGGCGGGAGACGGTCGCGCTACATTTTTCTCGAATCACGTAGTCCGGGGCCGGCCGATTACTGTCCGGGCTAATCCTGGTTATATCCCATGGTCGGGAGCCGGCTGGGCACTGGTGAGGTTAATGTTTTTGTAGAAATTACACATTTTTTAAGAGCCGTGATATTATCAAAGACGTAATTATGGATTCTAGATGAATTATTATTTGAAAATTATAATTTAAAGATTTATTAAATCAGTGAAACAGAAATGAGCTTTTTAAAATTCTTTTTAAAAAAACATTAAATTTTTTCGAATAATTCAACATTTTAAATTAAACTGTTATCGATTCTTCTATGTGCAACAACAGAAATGATACAA
Source organism: Belonocnema kinseyi (assembly GCF_010883055.1). Classification (NCBI taxonomy): domain Eukaryota; kingdom Metazoa; phylum Arthropoda; class Insecta; order Hymenoptera; family Cynipidae; genus Belonocnema; species Belonocnema kinseyi. The sequence goes on along the minus strand of NC_046663.1, from coordinate 88,571,842 downwards.
TTTTTATAAACTTCTCCATATTCAGACAATGTTTATCCTGCACAATTTCAAATTTACCGCCATATACAGCGCCTGCAGTAATTTTCAGTTTCGCACCTGGAACGAGAATGCTCCTTGCACTAACATCGCGTCGTCTCTTCGAAGTTCGCAAATAAAATCGAGACTCGTAGTTAAAATCAACTTTTCTTCAGTAATTAATTTGAATTCCCCACTTAGTGCGCGAATAATTATTATTTTTAATTAAAATATAGTCTTGTGTTTACAGTTTTTACTTTCTTCCTTCCTAACCTTAAATCACCACGTGGCATCCAAATTGCTATGAGATTCTATCATCAGGGAATCAAATTCTACTCCAATTTTCTTGCCAGAATTGGTTCACTTGATTTGACTTTTAAAGTTCACCGTCATCTTTACGATGAGCCTTAAAAGACAAAACAAGTTACCAATTTCTCGCCTGAAGCAACATTTCTTAACCGCTTTTTGGCTGGATTACCCGACCGGGTCCCGGCCGGTATTGAAGCCGGGATTCGACCAGTTTACCGTGACGTTTTTAGCCGGATCCCGGCCGGATTCCTCGACCAGCGCCCGGCTTAAAGCGGGGCTATCCAATCGGGACCCGGCCGGATCCCTAATTGGATTCCTACACGGGAGACGAAGCCATTACTCGCTATTGTGTGTATCACAACTGATGTAATTACCGTGCGAACCAAATTTGAATTCTGAAACTATAGCAATGGTTCAAAATTTAGGTCATCGGCTAGAATCAAGGGTTCTTCAAATTTTCGATTCATTAATCTGGTTCTTTTTTATTATTACTCTATTACCCCATGATGAAAAATAAAGATCTGAAGCCCGCACACAAAAAACGAAGGTGAGAAAGAGTTTCGAGTGTATCACGGCCCCACTAACCTTGGCGTTGCAAACTAAAAAGTGATTGAAAAGAGAAAAAATAAGGAAACTAACTATGCAGAAGCTAGAGATATTTGTATCGATATAATGAAGTCAATTTCGAAAGTACCATAATAAATTTGGGGTATACACATGAAAACTTCAAATTTTCATATATGCCAAATATTAACTTTTCCTACTGAAGTAATAATGCGGTACAGCTAGAAAAATGTGTATCAATGGATTACACTCCATTTCAAAGGTGCTGTAGTTATTTTGACAAATATAGGAAATTTTCCAATTTTCGCCAAAAAAATTGGAACGATACGATAAAGTCCACTTTGAAGGTGCTTCAGTACATTTGCGGCAAACATACGAAAATGTATAATTTTCACATTTACACAATCTTTCAAATTGTATAAAACTTCGCTGGTCTTCCTAAGAAGATGGAAATCTTGTAACCGCAGTGAAGCGAATATCGAAAATTTTAGATGAGCATTTTAGATGAGCAAATGAAACTCAAAAATAAAATAAGGCAAAAATGAAGGGGAATTGGAACGATGGGGGGGGGGGGGGCACATTCAAGTGGCGAGGATCAGGAGTTGGTATACATAGGTGGATTTAATGGAAGTCGGGGAGGGAGGTTTTAGAAGGAGAGGGCAACCCACACATGAGGTGTATATGCCCTCTCTCCCTTCCTATACAAAAGAGGTGTGGGTATGTAGCTTGAGGGAGAGAGTGGGTAATGAAAGGGAGGTTAAGGGATGAGGGTAACCGAGGATTGATAAGTTAGAATGGGTAGGTAGATTGGGAGAGGGTTTTAAAGAGGTGAGGGGGCATATAAGAGGGGTTACGAAGGGAGGAGGCATAAAAGGAGATGTCGATATCAAGGGGAGGGGTGATAAGCTAAGAGAGGATGAGAGAATGAGAAGAAAAAGATGTGAATGGTGTATGGGCATTGGTGAAGGGGCATTGCGGGAGGGGGAGAGCGACTGAGGTATGGAGGAAGGTATTTAAAAAAGTTTTACTATCTTCGCAAAAATCACATCCAGGTATAATCTGCTGGTGTTGTGGGTGGTCTGAAAATTTGCTGACGGCGACTTAAGAGCTTTTGATAGTAAAGCAACGACTCATCGAGTGGTGTACGAGGGTAGCTGACTGGTTACGTAATATGCCATGGTAAATCCGCAACGAGGCAACCCTCTTGTTAGTTCAGCCTTTCGTTGCGCAGGGTTAAGCATCGTTCGCGCGTGAAACAAGGAGTCGTACCCGAAGCGTGTGTACTTACTGCCGAAGGCAAGTAAGACAAAATATCACCGCTTTCCCGGAACAAATCCTTCAAATTATTTTTAAAAAAAGCAGTAGTGATAAGTATTTATTAGCATCATGTATTATATATTATGAAATATATTCTAAAGTCCTATATAGAGTTTAAATGAATTTGAGGTATAAATTTAAATTGCTATGAAGAAATTACGCAAATGATAAAAGTGGATTTTATACATTTATATCAGGATGCTATCGCGACAATCTTTTTTTTATCGCAAGGACGTGCGAACCGGTGTTAGAATATAGCAGCTGTGATTCCCAGAAATAATCGAAGTAGCCGTGATGAGCGTGCATCAAGGGAATATACCGAAAAACCGGAGTTGGTCCCCCGTTCGAGCGGCCAATTTAAGTTAATGACCTATTTTGGGCGGCACACACTTCAGTATACGCCTACCTCAGTCTTCCAGAATTATTATTAACGTGGCATAATCAAGAAACGAGAACTTTGCAGACATATAAGACAACTAAATAAGATACCATATATAACACAGATTTTTTATTAAGTGTTTGACGCGCCAAAAATAGGTAACTGGTTTTCAATGATATTGCTTAATATAATTGAAAATTTCATGCACCCAGAAATAGATTTGGTTAAAGGAACAAAATTTTGGTAGAATCAAACATAGAATATGGTTATTATATGGACATGAAAATATTTGATTAACCCAAGCAAATTTTTTTGTTAGTAAAATTTGTTTGATTATACCATATCTTTTGGTTGATACTAGCAAATATTTTGGTTGGTCTAAGTAAAAATTTTGGTTAATCCAAGAAAATTGTTTGTTTGGTCTAAGAGAATATTTTAGTTAATTCAAATAACTGTTTTTGCTGGCCTGAGGAAAGAGTTTGGTTGATTTAATTAAAACTTATAGTTCATCTAATCATAAACGACTCTCAGCACAATATACACTGTAAATGGCCTACGATGGAATTGTGTTATTTTGTGTGAATTATTTAGTAGTATATTAAACTGCTAAATATCATAGGACTTGAAAACTCCACAGCAAGTTATTTATAATGTAAATTGTTCTGGATCCTTTCTTTATTTGATTCAAAACATCGGTCTGTTTCTTTTTAATCAAAAATCTAATCACGCAATCGTAGGCACACACAAAGATTCAAGTGATCTTAAGTATTTTTCATATAATCACTTCATCACAATCGCTTCTGTTTCCAGATCCATTTATTATTTTGATGAGGGTCACTGAGATGCAAACATTTCTATGTTTTTTTTCGCGACGCTACGAACTCCCGAACGTGGACTGCCATGTTGATTTGGAGTATGCGATCGTACCAAAAGTTCGTCAATGTGCTTCACTTTTAAGGTGCTTTTAACCAAATATTTTGTTTGACTCAACCAAATCTTTTTCTTGATTCTAGTAAAATGCTCTATTCGATTGTTTGGCAGAACCAACCAAAAATGTTTGTTAAATCAATCAAATATTTTCTAAAATCAACAAATCGATTCAACCAAAAACTTTGATTCATTGAACCAAACGAATTTGTCCAACTAAACCAAAATATTGTTCATTTAACCAAAATATATTTTGAAATAAACCAAATTCGGCCTACAAAATGATTTCGTTGACTGAAGAAAATTATTTTTCTGTGTGTAGATCGAAAGAAGTCACATCTTTTAAAAAATATTTATTTCGCTCTTTACATATGTCACAATCGAAATTATTTGATCAATGCTCAAATATTTAGGTAAAGAGTAGGCCTTACCTCGGACATTTTTTCTTCAATGGTTTTCATTGACTCAATGACCATTTTTTAGTCAGTTAAAACTTTCTTCAAACTTTTTGTCATTTTTACAGCTCGTCTCGTCTCGTTTGAGACTTGTGACTTTCATTAGTCAATAGATGAATATGCACGGAAAAAAATTTGACTATACTATATAATTTTTGGTTTAAATTATAAAAACCGATTCAATGTGAAAGCAGAATGGAACTAAAAATATCTCCTTGAAAATGAATTTGAAAAATTTAAATTCTGAAGATATGTGAAATTGCTGTTTTATCAACACTATTTTTTGCTTGAGCAATCTTAATTGCTGCACTACTAAGATACCTTTGACCATGTATTTATTGCGATTGTTTGAAGTTTGACACCAATGGTTTTTTAAATAAAAATACAATTCTATATTTCAGTTACGTTTTATCAATGATTAACCATTAAAAATACCAAATCCATTTATTTCGAAAGAATTGAATCAATTGTACTTTTTTTGTGATTTATTAACCGACATTAATTTCTTGATCAAACAACTATATAATGGACTCTAGTTTGTCGATGCCGCGATAAAAAAATTGGGTGTCATTTTTGCTTCTATTGCGCCCCTATAGTTATACGCGTTACATCTCTTGTCTCCAATAAAGTATCATCGAAGTAGGGCAGCTGTAAAGTTCACCGGTCTGAAGGAAGCTTTGTAGAAAGGGAGAACCATAATTTGAGAATAAACGTTTGTGCGTCCGAAGAACATCCTCTTGTTAATTGATACCTGTTGGAACGAATCAAATGATGATCGAGTACCTCTCAAGTCAGATTTGAGTCATCAGCGTGATGGAATCTGTACAACGATTAACGTACATACACATACATATATACGAATAATCCTCACACATGTTGAATCGCAGATAAAAAGGCGGAAGATTTATAAATTCGTATTTCATGAAGGGAAATTTCGAAAGCTGCAAAATTGATAATTTATAACTAATAAATTTGGAAAAGTTAAAATATGGAAATTTAAAAGTGTGCGTAATAATTTTACACTAAAAAATTTGATAGATGCGAGTAATAAATTCTTTAGTTAAAGAAAATCGAGAGATGGGTAGCATCCGCATTCCGTATTTACGCTAAGTACACAGGTTATTTAAATTATGAACATAAAATGTTACTTTGACAATCTGAAATTTATTAAACGAATTGAAATATTTGCAAATATTGAAATATGTTTTAATACCTTTATGGTTCAAATGAATGAATATTAGGTTAAAAAGAACAGTTACCGCAAAAATTGCAGTGATTGTCAATTGGTAGATTTTTATAAAAAAATCAAAGAATATATTTTTTTGCTCGACCCAAATATAGGTAAGCTAAAATTTCAGACTGGCCATGACTTAAACTTCTGTTGTACTGTCCAAAAGTATAACAAGTTCCATTTGACGTAAAACATAATTGTGGACAGCACTGCTACATTTTTTAAAATACCTATTTTATTTGCAATATAAAGACATGTATTTTTATTGCAACTTAAAACAACACCGATTCGGCGTACTTTTAAATATCGGCGTTTTTCTTTGAAAGCTGGGCTTCAACTTTATGTACATAAAAATGAACCAATTTAAAAACTCGTAATTTAACATTTTAACTTTAAATCTTGCAATTTTGTCAACCTATAACAATTAATTTTGAAATGATGAAAACTTGAAACATTTTCAAGCGCCAAACGTTTTAATTGAAAATTACTATTGTGTAGAGATCCCTCAATAAAAATCGCTAATAACTTCCCATCAATTTCATCATAAAAAAAACCTTGTATCTCCCTTGTTTACATGAAAACGTTTGAGCGTTTTAGCAGCGAGCGGAAATTAAGACTGTTATTGAAGCCTCCTGGATTTGAATCTCTGCTAATCCTTTTTGGGGATAAGGAGAGAAGGGAAATAAATGCCAGATTCCCGTGAGTGCAGATGCGCGATTAGTGAAGTTATATTCTGATATCTGAATCAAACGAAGTTAGTTTCAACAAATTCTATTCATTGCCGCATTGCCGGCATCACAGCTCGACAGAGAGGCAATAATCTTGGAGCAAAGGCAGCTTTGCGTCTACGCTATGCGAGATTAAATAAACGAGGCCCTGTGCACGCAAGCTGTATGCTATGATGGCTATGTGGTATAAATGTATGTGCTATGTGTATCATGGTATAGCATGTTATGTGCTATGTGGTTTATGGTAGGTAAGCATATATACATATACACATAACAACATCACACGCATAAGGAAACTTAAAGGTCGTCGGTACACTAGCCGCGTGGGCGGCGAACAGTAATTAGCATACTCCGATCAAAGCACCATGACACGTGTGGAAAATTAACGACAACAGTCGACGGAATGGCGATGGCTCTTTCGAAAGGGCTCGTCTTGTTCAGCGCCTTTCAGGATTCACACATCATCGTCTTTGGAAAAAGAGTTGTTTCACACATTGCTTTTTTCATTAATTTTTAATATTATATGATGTCAAGACTGAAAGTCATGACTTAAGCCTTAAGATAAGGGAGAGTGGGATATGGTGGCGAGTTTTGAATTGAAGTGCCCCATAAATCATTATAGAAATGTGATTTTGATGTGTATACTTTTTAAGGTAAAGCTCAAACTATTAGGAAACACATTTTTTTACTCAAATAAAATGTAAAAAGTACAAAAATTAGAAAATATAATAATTCTGGGGAGTATAATATAAAGATGAAGGATTACTCCAGACATTTTCAACGCTGTACGCTAGATACCCTGAAAATGTTTGAATTTTATTAATTAATGGTTTATTTTTTCGGGGAAAGCGTTCTTTACAGCTCTACAATTCCACAATGAGAAAACTATATCGCATGGATTACAATATATACCGTAATTCCTGCGCTATATATTGTAATTATCGCATTATTATTATTAGCGTAAATTCGTGATATCGTACATTGCAAGTTTTTACATAATATACCGCATAAATGTACAATCTATAACGTAAGAATTTAATTTTATTGCGCTATCACATTGTATTTCTTCATTTCTGATCTCACGAGGGTTCGAGCAGTGAACAAGCAATCACAGGAAAAATTAAAGATAAGGTTTACATCGATTCCAGTTGAAAGATTCACCGGAACAAAAATTAAACTTGCCAGATAAACTTGACATGAATCGAAGATAATTTCCGATTTTTAATCCCTCCTGGATAATCTTTCGCCTTATAATCGCTCCATTTTTATTCGAGGTGTAGCGACAATTACGACGCCAGCGCTATCCTGCGTCGTTTAACTTAATTAAATTGGAGAGAAATGAGGGTTCCCATCTGTCAGTCATTTTCCGCACTTTTGCTAAATGGTATTAAGTAAGTTTGAATTCCTCTACTACTACGATAGTCTGATTTATTTCGGTGCAAATATATCAGTAAACAAATTTTTTCGTGTTATCTGTTGCTGATTCTACATGTTTTACGGAAATTTCCTCACTTCAGCGTGACGCAATAGACGAGATCAGAATTATTCTCGTAACCTCTGTGAAACTTTCGCCGAAATATGTTTAATGTTTAGCCATTGTAAGTATCACCTGCAGTAAATTTGAACTTTTTTCTTTGATTATTTTAAATCTGGTGTCCAGATTTATAGCTCGAATTCACTCATACTTTGCCTTTTTCCCACTGCTGCTAAGGACGCCGTGGCAGACGACAGCAAACAAATTTAACTTAATTGTTTCTGTGATATTAGTGCGTTATAATATCGTACAAAGGTCCGGATCCTGCTTTTACGTTATCATATTGCTTTTTCTTGCAATATAGAGTTTTTGCGATATCATTGTGCGATATCTTTTTCTCCGTGCATTTTTGATAATACATTTTTTCTATGCCTGAAATCGGTAGAAGAATTCTTTTCAAAGAAAAGATTTTTTAAACAAATAAGTGTATTTGAAGATTGTTTACTTATTTTCGAAATTAGAAACAGTAGAATTGTAGGGAATATTTCCCCCGAAAAAGCCAGGATTTGTCGCGGTAAGAAGCGTCGCAGTGAGTAAAAATCCAAGTACAAAAACTATTTTTAAAATCCTTATTTTTCATAATTGTAAAACCTTTTTCATACAAAAACATTTTTTCTTTTATAATACATGACTTATAATATTAATTTATTGCTTAAAATCATACAGGGCTTTTTTCCAAGACTCCTATTTTTTGCCATGCGATAAGTTATTTTCTTCTGAAAAGTAACAGAAAAAAGAAAGATAAAGTTTACATCGACTCCAGATGAAATATTCGCCGCAACAAAAATCAACCTTGCCAGATAAACATTAGATGAATCGAAGCTAATTTCCGATTTTTAACCTTGCCTGGATAATCTTTCGCCTAATAATTGCTCCATTTTTATTCGAGATGTAGAGAGAATTACGACGCCAGCGCTATCTACGAGGGTAGTTCAATAAGTCCTTAGAATGACCAACAGATAGCGCGCGAATCGCTCCAAATCATCTGTTTTCAGTCAGCACCACTCCCGACTAGATA
>NC_046663.1:88531441-88563265 GCF_010883055.1 Belonocnema kinseyi | reverse complement strand
TCCAAGGAGATTATGTTGAAAAATAAAAAAAAATTTACCCAAAAAAAATTGTTTTTATACTTCATTCTAAGGACTTATTGAACTACCCTCGTATGTTCGTTTAACTTCATGAAATTTGAGAGAAATAGAGATTATCATCTGTCAGTTGCTGTTCGCGCTTTTTGCGAAATAGTATTAAATAAGTTCTAATTCGTCTACAATAATGTAACTACTTCGGAGGAGATATATCAGTGAGCAAAAATTTTTGTCGTGTTTTCTGTTACTGATTCTACATGTTTTACCGAAATTTGCTCACTTCAACGTGACGCAGTAGACGAGATCAGAATAAATTATTCTCCTAACCTCGGTGATACTTCGGCCGAAATATGTTTAATTTTTAACCGTTACAAGTCTTACCAGCAACAAATTTTAACTTTTGTTTTTTCTGTGTTGTTTTAAATCTGGTATCCCGATTTATAGCTCGAATTAACTCATACTTTGCCGTTTTCCCATTGCTGCTAAGGACGCTTTAGCATACGACAGCTTTTATCACATCGTAGAATAAACTTTCGCTAAATAGCATGTAAACTTTAACAGTGGGAAACTTTACATGCAACAAAATTTAACTTTAGTTTTTTCTGTGCTATCATTCCAATTTACGCACCATTTAATTGTTAGTTATTATACACTTAAAAGCTAATTGCAATGTTCGAAAAATTATAAATGTGATGGTATATTGTGTTACGAGATAGCCATGGCCCCTTTGACAGCCGCCGAGTCCGATGTTTTTAGTAAGAGGCTATCATATGTGTGCGCCTGCGCAGTATAATAAGCATCATCATTTTTTGTTTGTTTACGTTAATGTTGAGGCCCATGTTCTTCATGCTTTTATTCAGTTTGCTCAATATTCTATGCAAGTCTTCGATTGACTGTGCCATAACAACCTTATCATCTGTGAACACTAACCCACGCACCCTCACTGTTCCGAGATCCACGCCTATTTTGTCGAAGATGGCCATTCTTAGACACTTGTCCGTAAATGTAATAAATAGCCATGAGGGCATAACGCAACCTTGTCTAACTCTTTGCATGAATTCGGACGGGTCCATATCATGTCACATCTGCGGCATGTCACATCCACGGCTTGTCACATCTGCAGAATGTATCATCTGTGGTAAGTCACAACTGCGGCATGTCACATCTGTGGCATGTCATATCTGCGGCATGCCTCATCTGCAGCATGTCACAACTTTGGCATCTCTACCCAGCGGCTTCTCTCCCGCGCAGCATTTCTCACTGTGAAATTAACATTTTTGCGGCATCTCTCACCAGTAAAAATTCTCCCAGTGGCATCTCTCCCTTCCAAAAAATGTTTAATGTCCAAATAAAAATGGCTAAACTGAGACAAGTCTCCCTGGACTAATTGTCTTCCCGGTGGCATCTCTACCCCGGAAAATATTTTCGGGTTCATATTAAAATATTAAAACTGCGGCAAGCCTTCCGGAACTAATTGTCACATCTGCGGCATCTCCCACCAGCGAAGTCTCCCCAGTGGCATCTCTCACCCGTGGCAGAGTGTTCAAATCCACATCCAAGTGGCAAAAGTGTGGCAAGTCTTTCACGACTGATTGTCACACCTGCGGCATCTCTCGCCAGCGGCAAGACTCCCCAGCGGCATCTCCCATTCGGGAAACATTTTCCAATCCACATCAAACTGGCAAAAGTGAGGCAAGTCTCCCAGGATTAATTGTCACATTCGCGGCATCTCTCATCAGCGGCAAGTTTCCCCAGCAACATCCCTCCCCAAAGAAATATTTTTAAGCACTTCCAAAGATGACGTAACTGCGGCAAGTCTCCCCAGTGGCATCTCTCCCCAAATGAATATTTTTTAAGAACTTCTAAAAATAGCAAAAGTGTGGCAAGTCTCCCCAGTGGCATCTCTCCCCCAAGAAAATTTTGTGAGGACTTTTAAAAATGGCAAAATTGCGGCAAGTCTCCCCAGCGGCATCTCTCCCACAACAAATTTTCTAAGTTGGGAGACTTGCCGCACTTTTGCCATTTTTAGAAGTTCTTAAAAAATATCCATTGAGGAGAGATGCCATTGAGGAGACTCGCCGCATTTTTTCCATCTTTAAAACTACTTGGAAAATTTGTTGGGAGAGAGATGCCACTCGGGAGTCTTAAAACATTTTTGCCATCTTTAAAACTACTTAGAAAATTTGTTGGGGGAGAGATGCCGCTGGAGAGACTTGCCGCACTTTTGTCATTTTTAGAAGTTCTTAAAAAATATTCATTGGGGAGAGATGCCACTGGGTAGACTGGCCACATTTTTGCCATCTTTAAAACCACTAAGAAAATTTTTTGGAAGAGAGATTCCGTTGGGGAGACTTGCCGCACTTTTTCCATTTTTAGAAGTTCTTAAACAATTTTCTTGGGGGAGAGATGTCGCTGGGTAGACTTGCCGCACTTTTGCCATCTTTAAAACTACTTAGAAAATTTGTTGGGGGAGAGATTCCGCTGGGGAGACTTGCCGCACTTTTGCCATTTTTAAAAGTCCTTATAAAATTTTATTGGGGGAGAGATTCCCCTGGGGAGACTTACCACACTTTTGCTATGTTTAGAAGTTCTTAAAAAATATTCATTGGGGAGAGATGCCACTGGGGAGACTGGCCACATTTTTGCCATCTTTAAAACCACTAAGAAAATTTTTTGGAGGAGAGATTCCGCTGGGGAGACTTGCCGCACTTTTTCCATTTTTAGAAGTTCTTAAAAAATTTTCTTGGGGGAGAGATGTCGCTGGGTAGACTTGCCGCACTTTTGCCATCTTTAAAACTACTTAGAAAATTTGTTGGGGGAGAGATTCCGCTGGGGAGACTTGCCGCACTTTTGCCATTTTTAAAAGTCATTATAAAATTTTATTGGGGGAGAGATGCCCCTGGGGAGACTTGCCACACTTTTGCTATTTTTAGAAGTTCTTAAAAAATATTCATTGGGGAGAGATTCCACTGGGGAGACTTGCCGCAGTTACGTCATCTTTGGAAGTGCTTAAAAATATTTCTTGGGGGAGGGATGTTGCTGGGGAAACTTGCCGCTGATGAGAGATGCCGCGAATGTGACAATTAATCCTGGGAGACTTGCCTCACTTTTGCCAGTTTGATGTGGACTAGAAAATGTTTCCCGAATGGGAGATGCCGCTGGGGAGTCTAGCCGCGGGCGAGAGATGCCGCAAGTGTGACAATCAGTCGTGATAGACTTGCCACACTTCTGCCACTTTGATGTGAATTTGAACATTCTTCCACGGGCGAGAGATGTCACTGGAGAGACTTTTCGCTGGTGGGAGATGCCGCAGATGTGACAATTATTTCCGGGAAGCTTGCCGCAGTTTTAATATTTTAATATGAATCCGAAAATATTTTCCGGGGTAGAGATGCCACCGGGAAGACAATTAGTCCAGGGAGACTTGCCTCAGTTTAGCCATTTTTAATTGGACATTAAACATTTTTTGGAAGGGAGAGATGCCACTGGGAGAATTTTTACTGGTGAGAGATGCCGCAAAAATGTCAATTTCACAGTGAGAAATGCCGCGCGGGAGAGAAGCCGCTGGGTTGAGATACCGCAGTTGTGACATGCCGCACAGGTGACATGCCGCAGTTGTGAATTACCGAAGATGAGACATTTCGCAAATGTGACAAGCCGCAGATGTGACATGCCGCAGGTGAGACTCACCGCAGAGAGACTTGCCGCATGTGAGATGATATGGGCTCATATCGAACCAGCCATTCAGTTTTCCATTAACCCTTACACTCGCTTTACTGCCATGATCTATTATTTGTATTGTCTGCTGGAAAAATTCTTTGACTCCATTATACTCTTTCAGGACTTCCCAAAGTTTACTTCTATTTACCTTGTCGAACTTTTTTCTCTAATCTGTCTTAATTTAAGTATTTTATCCGTACATGATCTTTCTGTCATAAATCAACTTTAGACTTCCTATATCTTCTCTTCTGTTATTCTAATTATTATATACAGTTAAACTCTTCAATAGCTCTCCCTTCTATATGCCTTCCGAAAATTGACGCCGCACCGCAGGTAGGTGTAACAGGAGCTGCAAGGGGGCTGCGGTTGTCAATCAGGCGAGCACTCAGGCGTGAACAATCAAAAGCGGAGCGGGCTATAATGATTTAATTCCCACCCACAGTCAGCCCAAAAATTGGCGCTATGGAAGAGATTCACTGTATTTTAATTTGATTCCATGAAAAATGTATACATCACAATAATATACCTGCTAAACACTGGGAAAATATTTCGCGTCTAAAAAATTTATATTTTTGAAAATTATACCAAATTGGACTTTTATTTTAGTCCCTAGGTACTAAATTTAGAAGAAATATAATTACACCATTATAATTAACGTCAGTTTTTCTCTACATATAATCTAGAAGCTTCTATAATTTAAAAACAATGCTTATACTTTATGTATGACTTCAATTGCAACCACCGAATTTGAGAATCTAAAATTCTTAGAACTCGACAATTTAAAGGCAAAAATTCCGAAACTTTCCAAAAATTGTTGACGATTTTATATAATTTTTCTCATCCGAGTCTGGTATGCGAAAACACATTTAAGGAATCTCACACGAGACCTGTGAACATGTACGCACTCTTAGTGGTCGCTGTTATTCGGAGTGGGTCGACTTTTATAGAAAAGTCTAATTCATTTTTATTACCCAGTACACGGAGAGAAACAGGGGCCAAGATCGAAATTATGTAAATATTGTAAATGCCTGAGATAGCTGGTACTTTTGACCCCCGAATCCTAATTATTTATGCCACTTGAAGGAGGACACTTCGGGCCCCTTAGCTAGAGATTTCAATCTCGGTTTCCTGGACAAATTCACGTTTCAATGCTCACGCTTCACCCAACGATATAAATTTCGCAGACCCTATGTTTTTTAGATTTAATGTCGTTATAGAAAAATAAATCTAGCAGTGCATATTTTATCCGAGAGATTATTTAAATGAATTGGGTGATTAGGACAATAATTTTTGTAAATTTATTTTAAAATATCTATTTTTGGAGGCACTTGTTGAAAGACTAGATTATGAATTGCTTGATTGATATGTTAATTAATGTGTGTGTCTGAAACTGCTTTAGTACAAAAGTCTCACAAAGACAAATATTTTTTCAGTCAAGAGAATATTGGTTTTAAATGAAAGTGAAGGGGAATTTAAAATTGGTAGGCAAATTTAGAAGCAATTATGGTAATGGATGTCTGATTTTATAGCGACATTACATACAGTTTATGCTCTAGGTCTTTGTACAATGGATGTTTGAAGGGGTTAAAAAGGGCACGACGCTGAAACACAATTTGTCGCTTTAACCTTTAGGGAGCTTCAGGGTGTTTCTCCTCGATAGCAGATGACTGAGCAGAGATATCGAGGAACCCTAAAGTTAGAGGTGTAATTATTGTATATTTTATCCATCATCTACAAAAAATGCAAAGGAAACTGATTTAATTGAAATGGAAAATTATAATTATGGATCGGACATAATCACATCATATTTTAAGGTACCAATTTGATCTGCAGAAAACGATACAAGAATATAACAGCCTTGCTGAAAAAGTTAGGTAGGATTTCACAAAAAAAAAACTTTTCAATCCGTTTTCTGTATCTGCAATTTTAATAATTTTATTTATATATCTATCACACGTATTTGATAGAAAGTCTATCAAAATGAATAATCAATTAATCATGTTTATCGGAAGTGTCATAGGGTGTTACGCTAAAAACGCTATCAATGTCTAGGAAACGTTTTAATACAAATATTATTGATGTTTTTGAAAGCAAAAAAGGACAGTGTCTTGATAATTCCTGTACAGCCCTATCCTTTTTTTGATACAAATGCAATCAAATAATATTAAATATGCCGTTCCAAATTCCTATCCATTTGAATATGGGTTTGATGTGAATCCAATTGAATCGTATCAAATATGATATACCACATTCCTATCCACTTTAATACGCTTTTTATAGAAATACAATTAAAACCTGTAAAATATGATATTTCAAATTTCATAAAATATGATTTTATACAAGCCTTGCGTGGATAAGATTTGATAGAATTTAAGTGAAAAACTCTTGACAGAAAAGTATAAAATTTCTCGATGGATAAAATTTGATTCCAAATTTCCGAAATTGTGGAACATAAAATATGATACAAGTTTTTTGTGGATAAGATTTGATAGAATTTCAGTGCGAAACTATTGACATAAAAGGTATATAAGATTTCTTGATGGATAGAATTTCGTGGAAATGGCTGAAATTGTGGAAAATAGGGTATAATACAAGATATTTGTGAGATTTAATAGAGGTTTAATGAGAAACTCTTGACTGAAAAATATAAGAATTCTTGATGGATGGTAGGATTTAATGAAAATGGCAGAAATTGTGGAAAATAGGACTTAATACAAGTTATGCGCGGATAATAATTGAGAGCGGTTTCATGAGAATCTGCTGATAGATGATTTCTCAATGGATATCATTTATTAGAAATATCCTAAATTCCGAAACAGATAGGATTTGATGCCAAAGTTTTGTACCAATAAGATTGTTTAGAATTTCAATGAAAATATGATAGAAAAGTATAGGACTTCTAAATCGATGGAGTTTGATAGAATAAAGGTCTATCAAAAGTGCTTATATAGATTTTGTTTGAATTTCCCCTAAAATGTAAATATAGTTTTATTGAATATCATTTTTGTTTGCATAGAGAATCTACCAATATTATAATTTCCTATACTTTTTTTCAGAATTACAGTCGTTTGTTTCTTACTTTCTTTATATACAGATTTTTCTATCAATTAAATACCGTTGCAGCAAAAACGATACCTTCGGATTTAGTGTAATTATAAAATTACTTCGCAATATAAAGAAACATCTATGAGAATTATTTTTCGACACAAGAATTTTTTGAAAAGCATTGTTTTGTATTATTTTGAATGTAAATCCTGCGGACGTGCAGGAATTGCTGTTTACATGTTGCTCGACAGCTCGAAGTGGAGGCCTTTGCGAAGCACCAAAGGGTTTCTCTTTTTTTTCTTCCCTGGGGTTTCCCCCATGATCCAGATAAGATAAACATCGTGCCGGGTGGCCGTCATCCCTAATATTTCTTTTTTCCCCTTCCGCCCCTTTATTTCCAGTCATGTCGACCTTCCACAATAAGCCAGGCGTATAACTGAACGCACCTGACTCTTTAAGTTTAAGGAACCAGTCATTTCAAGATACTTCCAACTTAATTACACTCATTAGCATATATTTATTTTCATCAAATTTATCTTTTTATTATAATTTTTCAGCGTGTCATATAATTAAAAATAAGATATACTGCTTCAATTACAAACAATGTTCTTTATTTATTTCCCTGTTTTTTGTGTATTAAATTCAGAAGTTTAAGTTGCAGTGCTTTAACAACCTAAGAACTTGTCTTTTGACGTTTTTTATTAATAATAAATATTATAATTGCAGCAGGTACAATAAAATTCCTATTTCCAGATTTCATGATAACAAAATTTATTATGTTTACATTTTTATAAATCATGTCCAGGGATCATAGTGTATTTCAGCAACTTAATTGTAGGGAAAATAAGGGAATTTTTTTCTTTAAAAACAATGATAAAAATAATAATACATGCAAATGTTTGATTAGAAACCAAAAATTTTATTAAATTAGAAAGCAAACAAATTTGTGTATTTTATAGTATCTATCATCTAAACAAAAAATCAAGGACAATATTTTTAATAATTGATGAAAATTTATATCTTCACAGAAAAAACAGAAGTCAATTTTTGTTGCGGGAAATTTGCAAGTAGATGGAATTAAATTTTTTCGCATCGAAACACAAAAAGATTCTATAAATTTAACATATAGTCACCATTTCCAATCTGGTGGGTAAATCTTAATACCTGAATTTAATTTTTGTTGCAGGTACAGATTACTCTGAAATCGCTGTAAAGAATAAGCTTTGTTTTTTCTGTGTTAACTTCTGAACTAATATATCGTATTCTTGAATAAAAAAATCAAGTCGATGCATTCTTGTTAAAAAAACACAAATTTTCGACGAAAAAAAACTAAGAGAACCTGAAGTTGGCAAAATTGTAAATTTATTTTGAAATCGAATAACTTTTTATTAAATATAGGAATAAGTCTCGACGAAAAACGTTAACATAAAATATAATTATTCAGAATCATAAACCCTTTTCGACATATAATGATTATATCGCTAAAATAACCGACTTACCTTAAAAAACAATATATATATATATGTAACCTAAATCTATTCCAATTTTTTAAATATTGTTCCAAATAAAGTGATTCTTTGTTTTAAACTACCAGCTTTTAGTGTACAACGAAAACATAGAACCAAAAATAAAAAATAAATTATTCCGGTAAAAAATACTAACAAGGCCGATAGACGTGAACTGTTGACAATTTTTTAATCTTTGAAGCTTAATAATTTTTTATTAAAAGTACGGTATAAAACGCTAACATTATCCTAAAATAGTTGAAGATTAAGATCCTTGATTATGATTTTTGTTTAAAACTGACTATTTCTAGTAAAAAAAAATAAACACAACCTACATTTGTGAGAAATATTAAGTATTCTTCGAAACTTTCTGATTTTATATTCAAATTTATTTTTCAATAGTAATGTACAGATTTAAAGGGGGAATAGGAGACTGACTTTTCTTTATTTGTGGCTTTTTTGTTTTTCTGACACGAGAATTGATGTATTTTTTTCTGAGGGTAAAAAACGAGATGTGCATTGGAGTACCGGAACAGAGACCAAATCGGCCGAAAGAAGATTTAGTGGTAGCGTTTTGCGGGGAAAATGCGGTAATTGGGCGATTGTATAAAGAATTTTCCGGTAAATTAAGCCGTTCCTGCCAAAATGGAATTTCTCCGGCTTACTACAATACTGGCAAGCAAGAACCAAAGTTTTCCTATGGGAAAAATCTAATCAGAGTTTCCCGGATATCAGCCCGAGCTCAATGACCCGTGTGTGTATAGGTAAACGATGTCATCCGCCTTACCATTCTCCTTTTTTCTTCTGAAACAAAATCGTAATCTAATTCGAACAAATTAACTTCCGAGGCCATATTCAATAAAAAAAACGCATTTCTTGTTCCTGATTATTAAATTACATTTTTGTCAACTAGAATTTTAAATATGCTTTTAATAGGATTATCCAAGGAGTTGATAACTCGTAAAGTCAGATGTATACGTTTAATGAGATCTCCGAAAGTCCCTTGAAATACAGGATGTCTAGCGAAATTTTGTTTTTAAATTCCCGGCAAAATCTCGGATTTTACGAATCGGAATGAATGTTTTACAATATTTTAAAACAATTTCAAAATTTTAATTCACACAAATAAGGTAATTCAAAAGATATCAAACATTTGTATATATTTTTTAATATTTTAAGATTTTTCCAAACATTTTTTGTAACAAAAATAGTTTTAGGGTATTTAAAAAAATTTCTATTTACACAAAGTTAAAAAAATTTAATTCATAGCAACCACAAAATGATTAGTTTTTTTTTAAATTTATTCCATGTTTACAATAGACTGTTTGAGTTTCCATAGCCTGATTTAATCACAAGGCCACTGCGAGGCAACCCCCGAAATTGCTCTTATATTGACGATCTTGTGTATGTAAAGAGTTTCGAGCTTCTAAATTATTTTAAGTAATGTAAACTTAATGATTTGATCAAAGACTTGTGATTATATCGTTTTATGTTACATTTTGTTAGTTTTTATTGTGACCGCAATTGTTCTTTACAATTTTTTAGGTTACTTTAGGCCACAATGAGTGACCCCTGCAGGAGGATCCATGCAGCCCTGCCTGCTTACGTTTGGATTCTCCGAGATATGCTGAAGGCCAATGCAAGCCACGCCCGAAACCATGCTTATCTCGGAGGTGAGTGTATTTCTTCTTTCACGTGGTTTATTCTTAACCCCAAAGGAACAAATAAATAAAAAATGCAAGTTGCGATTCAGGCTTTTTTTAACACCTCTAGCGTACACTCTATTGGTCAATTTGTCAACTATTCGGTATTATTAGAAAAAAAGATGATTCAAATATATTTTAGCTCTTCTATCGGTGTTAACTAACACTTAGTTTCTCCTGAGTTTTTAGTCAATTGGAATAAGACTTATTATTATTATACAAAGAATGAAAATATTTTCTCATTACGGTTTCTTCATGGCTCTTTCTTCGACTAATGCCTCGTCTTTTGACGCCCTTCGTGGAAATTTTGATACGAAAGTACTTGTACAGAGATTTAAACCTCAAACCTTTCGCGGAGGTCGCAGAACCGCAATGTGCGTTTTACGGCGAGCACCTTTTATTGGACGTCGCGTCGGCGCGACTCAAAGGCCAATGTGAAACAGTAAAGACTAGTTTAACGGTGCTAACAGCGACCATAACACGAAATATATTACGACAACCTCCCCCACCCATTCCATTTTCCATACAGTCCTGTCAATACCATTATAATTTACAGTGACGTGTGAATTCGATTAAACTTTCTAGCTACAGGTATATGTCTCCACTATCAACACCATATTTATGATTTTAGTGCATTCATTCAGGAAATAACAGTTTGAATATAAAAAATATTTAAAGAAAAAAGTATACAAGATATAACGAGGAACTAAGGCGCCTTTAAAAGCGTATCTCTTATATTTTTCCAGTTTTCAATACTTTATCGCAGTCATTTAAATTTTCAAAATGAAGTATTAAAAATAAACCAATTCATAATTTCAAGTACCCAAAGCAGAGGTTTCAAATTGATGGATATATTGCACGAGCAATTCTATACATTTTTAGTATTCAGATTTGAGAACTCAAAATTGAACGATTATGAACTTCAATATATCATCAATATAGATAAAATTTCAAGACAAATAATTGAAAATTGTACAATTTCACTTTGGTAGCATTAAAAGTTGAAAAAATTCAAATTTGAAATTTTAAAAATTGTACAATCACCAAATGGAAAAAATTTTAAATGGCACTGTTCCAAACACGAAGCCACGAGAAATGAACACATTTTATTTCTAAACATTCAAACAGGAAAATGTCAAATTGAACATTCTTAGCCCGAGATTATAAGACAAAATTAAGGCATTCCAAATTGACCAGTTTTATATTAACGCCAATCGAATTGCAACAGGTTCCAAAATAGCACTGAAAATATGAAATTATACAAGACAAGCGATTGAAGATTGAGATAGTCTCATTTAGTAAATATGCAATTATTCAATTTTAAATAGTTTCTATTTTCAATTGTCCTTTCCAATTTCAAATAAAATTATATTACTTTTAAGGATTCTATTCAAAATTATGCAACTTTAAAGTCGGAGCCAAAATTCGGGGCCAACAGTTGGCGCCTCACTTCTTTTGATTGCAATTCGCTTTAAAAAATCTCTGAATATTTTAATAAAAAGCTCCCGAAAACTTAAAGCCTCACGAATTCAATGATATGATCACTTTTATCCTAAAAAATTATTGTAAATTATTACAGGGAAAAAAATCACACAAAAAAACGGATTTTTCTGCCTCTTTTTTAAATCGTCGACTTTCACCTGGTCCCAGAAAGCGGTCGAAGTTAGGAAAAATCTGAAAAAATTCACAGATATTCTTACAACATTCTTTAATTCATTAAATTTTTCAATATATCAAAATATTTAATAATTTACTTTTTGCGGGGATTTATTTACACATTCCTTATATTTAGAACAAATGGGGATAGGAAGCCGTTTAATTACTCCAAATTTGGAATTTTGTAATTCGAGTGCGGTGCTATAATAAAATTTCTCATTAGATCATTGTTACACAAGAAATATAATTTTTAATATTTCTCATTTTAATCAGTGTTGGCGTGGGAGTCGGCACAGCAGGACAAGTAGTTGGAAAAAATTACCCCTTCAATGACAATAGGAACTCCAGAAGCAAGCCAATTCCATTGCTATTGTCACCGAAAGGGTATTTCTTGCGTAACAATGATTTTACCAGAAATTTAATTATTGCACTGCATTCACATCACAAAATTGTATATTTGTAGTCATTAAGCGGCTTCCTATCTTCATTCGTTTTCAACATAAACCATTTGTAAATAAATCCTTGTAAACAGTAAATTATTAAAGATTTTTCAATTTTGCAAAATGTATTTTCATTGATGAATGTTAAAGGAATGGCTGTGCATTTTTTTCAGGTTTTTGCTAACGTCGACCGCTTTTTAGCAACACGTGAAATTCGACAGTTGATAAAGAAGGCCGAAAAATCATGTTTTAAAAAAAAATATTTTGCCCTCTAACAATTGACAATAATTTTTTAACATAAAAGTAATCATATCATTGACTTCAGAAGACTTTCAAAAGATGTGAAGGGCCTCGACTTTTGGCCCCGACTTTAGTTTAAAATTTCTTCCTCATAGAGAAAGCCTTAACTGTAACGATGGAAATTGTAGAACATTATTTGTTGACAAAGCGAGACATAATTCGATATCAGGAGTTCAAAAATGAGGGTTTTAATCAATGTTTTTGTGTCTCAACAATACTCTTTTCATGATAATTCAAAAATACGTTGAGCTATAGGGTCATGAAATTGGGGGGGATTGTAGTCCTAAATAATACTCATTATTGATTATGTTTAGAGCCGGATGAGACAATAAGACTACATTTTTGCAATTTTGATTATATTTAAGAAAACAAATGTATACGCAGATTTTAATTAAATACACCCTTTTTTAACAAACAAGGCAAAAGAGGCAGTTGAATTTTGTATCAATATTCTAATCATTCTTACCCGGAAACAACTAGCAAAATTTACTTTTCAGTTTAGTAAACGTCTATACAACTCTATATGTACAATATACCTAATTTTGGAAGGCCTGTACTATAACGTTGCGGTAATATTAAGAAGTAGCAGCCTGTATTTCTAGGGTGTGGAATTTTCCAAATTATTCAATATGAAATCTTACAGTCTCAAACTCAAACTTAAAAGAAATTTCTCAACTCTCTATTAATGAAATCAAATATTACTCCGTGCAAACAGTAACGGAAATAAAGTCAATGAGCTAAGAATAGTCAAATTGGAGTCAATAAACAAAACAAAACAAAAATGAAAATAAATTTTCCACAGACTAGGCAATTCTTGTTAGGGATTGGTCGCAATAATTGAGGCAAAGAAAGGGTTAAAGAGCCGTGTCGACAACGAACGCGTTACACGAGTAAGGGTGCACTGAGAGTCAACGCAACGGCTGCAGGAAGTGGTCCGAGCTTATAAATAAATTCCATTTGCCCCGGGAGTCTATCGCGATGTAAACGTAGTAGCCCCAATGTGCTGGATTAAAATTGATTTCGTGTTTATGAAATGTCGCGGATACCTTGGCACAGCTTCGCTACCTCTTCAAGCCATTTGCTTTTCATCCATTTTCTTCTTTTTCCTTTCGTGTACACTCGCCGTAGAGTAAGTAACAAATTCTACCCTACCCCTTGTTGCCCGTTGGCACAAGTTGAAGTTTGTCTTTCGTGGCGAATCTCCTATCTTCCAAAAATACCAAGGATTCAACACTGGCTCCACTAGTCTCGAGGGATGTGCTATAAATGGTGACGTGGAAGACAAATTTTACTTCATTCAAAATTTAGGATCCCCATAAGAGGGGACATTTCTTTTGATATCTTTTACAAGAACGAGATACTTCATTAGTATTGCGCAAAGAATGTGGTGTAGAAGAAACACTGTGTAACAAGAGTGAAAGAAATTAAGATAGTTTGGCCATGTTGAGATAATTAAAGATGAAAGATTGACGAAGTAAGTGTGATTAGGTAAACTGAGCGGTAGCGTACCTAGAGGCAGACAAAAACCACAGTCATAGAAACACAAGAGCTTGCATGAAAAGTTGTATGGAACAAAGGAATCTAGAGTTATAAGCCAGGACAGAAAAGTGTGGAAAAATAGTTTATATGAAATTGAGTGTGAAGAGGGTCAGAGGAGTGCGCGACGGCTGAAACTAACGATCTTGGATACTAATGGGCCCGGGTGGAGAGCTTTACTTAGTGGATGTGAGCAGTGTTGTGGAACGAAAGTGCTACTTAAGGTAGTTGTCGTACCAAAAGTCAGATGTCTGAAAAAAATAGTTCTTCTATAATTTTAAGAATCGAAATATTAGAACTAATGTGATTTCAAATAAAAAATTATTTTTTATGAAAAATGTTAAAATTCACAACGAAAAAAATTCATTTTAAACATGTTTTTTCCAATTTAATTTTTTGTAACTGCCGCTTCTTAATAATTTTTGAAAAATGATTGCATTTTAATAAATTACGGCTTATTTTTCCGGGAAAACATCTACTGTTTCCAATTTAAAAAATAACTAAATAATTTTAAACTATAATTATTTGTTCAAAAAATGCTTTCTTAAAAAAAAATGTTCTGAAGATTTGAGCCATAGAAAAATTTACTTTGAAAATTGGAAATAGTAGAGTTGTAGAGAATGTTTTTTTTTTCGGAAAAAATAAACCGTCATTTATTAAAATGCATTCATTTTTCAAAAATTGGTAAGAAGCTACGGTCAGAAAAAAATTAATTACAAAAAGCATGGTTAAAATTAGTGTTTTTTGTGCTTTTTAACATTTTTCATAAAAAATTATGTTTTTTAAGATTGATACCCACTTTATAACTCCTTCTACACTTCCCTTTCTTACTTTTCTCATATGAATTCATTGATTCCCGGCAGTATAACGAGACTACCGGAGCCGGTACCTCTGGAAAATTTCTATGTACTTATACCGAGGTTCTGGTGGTTATGAACCAGCCTTAAACTGTAGATGCCCCTATCATGCACTTGGTTTTAACACAGTCCGTGGATGGTGGGTTAAAAACCAGGTTTTGCTCAATATGTCAAATTAGACCTTCTGCTCTTATCAGATCACTTGATTGTATTATAAAAATACATCCGTATTACACTGTTAGAAAAATCTGTATGAGGTTTAATATACATGTGCGTGAAGCAAATATGCACTCCCGCTACTGAAATGTAACATAGATTGGTGTAGTGAATTTAATATACATGTGTATTAAATTCAATATACAGGTCAGTATAGCAGTGAGCGTGAAAACTCAACCTACTTTAATTTCTTTAAATCTTGATAAATATTCTCAATTAAATTAACAATCTAGAATTCGTCGACTCAATTGTTATTTATAATGAAAGTGCAATGTACGGGTAAATTTCGTTTCCTAATTTTGTTCTAAATGGTCAAAGTTTAAGTCGAATACAGTTAATTGTAGGTTAAGTCTGTTATTTATTTGCTTGATTGAACTTTTTGACTTGAAATCCAATTTTATTTTTGTTTAACAGGAAGATGGTATCATTTTTTATTATTTAGAATTGAAAATTACAGCTAAACTTATTTTACATTTGTGAAAAATGAAATTATAGGATTTTTCTTGTAAGTGATTAACATGAATGTATATGCAATTTAATATAAGCGCTCTTAATTGCGGTGTTATATGCTTGATGTTTTAGTTTTCATACACATGGCTATATTAAATTGAATATTATTTTTAACAGTGTATATATGCCGGGACATCCCCTGTGCAGATTCGTAAAAAAATTAAGCTTTGACAACATAGAAAAACGCTGGTGTTAAATTTGTTTCAGCACATAATTTCACATCTGGGCAACTAGGGGAAATTATAATTTTGAAATTAAATTTTGGCTCACTTCGGGAGTTATGGAGTGCTGATCCGCGCTCTGTCACCCACCTGAACACCTGTCAAAGCAATTATTTACTTTGCGATATTAGACTATTAGACTAAGTAATTGTTAATAAGCAAATTAATTGAAATAATCGTTAAATAATTTTTAACTTTCTTTCATTTAACAGTGCGTACTAGTCACTTAGAATAAAATTATAACTTCCTAATGCAACTTTTGCAAATCTTAGGTTAGTCATGGCCGTCGAAATTTGAACTAAAGCCGGGATGTATAGAAAAAGTCATGACCGTCTACATATACAACTAGGTATTTTCACTTCAACCGCCAGCAAACTTCACTTTTTTGATTGCAGAAAATCTCATTGATATATAGAAATGGACCGGTAATGCTGCGAGGAGAACGGTAATGGGCTCTAGAGAGAGAGAAAACATATGAGACATAGAACTATCTCTTTTTAGATAAAGCTGATTGGTCGAGAATATTTTCGTTGGGTGAAGTTTGGCGCAGCACAGGACCGTGCTTTGTGTCGCGAGTGGCCCAATAATGTGACATTCATCGCATTTTTCAGAATTGATTTATTTATAATTTATTTGATTATAATTTATTGTAAATAAATATAAAAAATGGTGGCAGTCTGTGTAGTTTTTGGGCGTTGTCAAGACGTTTATATGGGGATATGTTTTCATACGAAAGTAAAGTTATTGAATATAGTAAAATAAAAAATGTTACAACAAAAACAAAACCTCAAAATATGAAGTTTTGTACCTATGCAATACAAATGTTTTTTTTTATGTTATAGAAATATTGTTCAAATTTTTGACAGTTATTACATTATTTTTGAACTCACAAAACGATTATTATTGTAGCATTTTCAATCCAGTTTCAAGAAGAATTGAAGGTTACCGAGTTTTTAAAATAATCTATCTGAAACAGGTTATTTTACATGAATGTTCTTTAAAATTCAATTTATTATAACTACAGATTTCTAATGTATTGTTTATCTTTTTTTTAATTAACCGTACAGAATATTTAAGTGATACCCGGGGCCACCAATTCACTTGACAGAGTCCTGAAACAGATAAAGGCTGGTCTACGTCTCATATGTTTTTTCTCTCTCTAGAGCCCATTTCAGTTCTCCCCAAAGCATTACCGGTCCATTTCTATATGTCGATGGAAAATCTAGAGGAAATTAACACCCAGGCATCAATTTCGATGCAGACTGTCACGACTTAGGTTTTACATCCCGACTTTGGTGGTTTGAATGTCATGTCGGTTTTGATTAACCTAAGATTTGGAAATTATTACTACGCCAAGTACAATTTGTATTGAAAGACATTAATACTCACTGGTAAATAGGAGAAAATTAAAAGCTAGGTCATTTTTATTATAACTCACTTGCTTATCAACAAAATAATGAATTTCCCCTAGATTCCTATAATGAATCTGTGTGGCTCAAATTTGTTGCAACTCAATTAAACATCGATTTGGTATACTGTCGAGGATCGGCGACTTTCTGTGAAAAATTCCTTTGACATATTGAGCTAGAACCATCTTAAACCTGAGATAAAAATGAGGTTCCTCATTTTGTATGGTTGTATGGTTGTATTAGTCTATGGTTAGACATTTTGTATGGTTAGACACTCGGACTTCACCTCAGAGGTCCAGGGTTCGATCCCTGAGCCGGTACCTCTAGAAATTTTTCAATATACATTTACCGAGGTTCTGGTGGTTCGGAACCCACCTTAAGCTGTAGGTCCCCCCATCGTGTACATGAGTGCAACCCAGTCCGTCAATGATGGGGTAAAAACCAGGCTTTGTCCAAGATGTCTGGGCAATCAGATCACTTGATTGCATTGTAAAAATGCGTCCGTGACTTATGATATATACAGGGACAGCCCCGTGCAAAAATTATCAAAAAAAACATCCAACTCTAACAAAAAAAAAAAACATGCCTTCGACATGTTGAGCAGTATAAGCCTGTGACAACATTTCAACACAGAATTTTTTTTTATAATAATAATAATAATCGGTGGCTCAGGGAGCCTCGGTGGCTCAATTGGTTAGACACTCGGACTTCACCTCAGAGGTCCGTGGTTCGATCCCTGAGCCGAGACCTCTGAAAATTTTTAAATGTACCTTTACCGAGGTTCTGGTGGTTCGGAACCCACCTTAACCCCATCGAGTACTTGACTGCAACCCAGTCCGTCAATGAGGGGGTAACAACCAGACTTTGTCCAATATGTCTGGGCAGACTGCTCTTATCAGATCACTTGATTGCATTATAAATATGCGTCCGTGACTGATGATATATACCTGGACAGCCCCGTACAAAAATGATCAAATAAAAATCCATTTCTAACCAAAAATGCCTTCGACATGTTGGGCAGTATAAGCCTGTGACAAAATTTCAAGAGAGAAATGTTTTTTTATAATAATGAGTAGTGATAAGGCTGGTGGAGTCCACGTCTCATGGAGAAAAATGGGTATTTAGCCGTAATATCAAGATGTTTTCTTGGCAGATTTAACATATTGTCGTCTCAATTCACTTGTAAGTAGGTATATCAAAATTTTCAAATATAAAATAATCTTTGAAAATTTGGTGAACAACAAATTTAAAAAAACGATACACACAAAAGGCATTTTTCAATATTTATTTGTCAAAGGAAGGTACACTTGTCCTCTGTAATCTCTGCAAAAATCTGGAGTGGGACTGCGACTGGTTTTCGAGAAAAAAATTCAAACGTCACATCTTGTATGGCGCGACGCGTTTCTTGTAGGGCAAAAAAAGTGTCTGTCGACAAATTCGTTTCCAGACCACAATTTTCATCTGATTTGCAAGTTGTTTTAAACTGAAATTTAGTAAAATATTTATAATTTTTAATTAATAAATAAAATGTCAAATACAAATTTGTTGATTTTTTAAAAGTACCGTTTTCTATCAAATATTGAGATTTATTCAATATATCCGGAATCAGTGAAACAGCTATCCAGAATTACTTTCCATTCAGACGAAAAAGTTTAACAATTTATGGAATTTTTCATAAACAAATAAACGAATAAAAATTTTTCTTCGTGTGTCGCAATAAAATAAATGACCGTATCGGGACAATGCACCTGCACTGGGTACTTTGTTAATTCATAATTTTATTTATGTAAATAATATAGTAACCTTTAGTAAGGATTTTTCAGAAGATCATTCAAAAATATAATAAATTACCTACTCATGTGCAACATTTGCAAATGCGAATGTCCGTATAACGGATGTGACATAATGACCACTTATTAAAATATGATGAGTACTTAAAATTAAAAAATTAGAATTCTTATCAAATTTTCATATCATAAACTTTGAAATAACATAATAAGAAATATATGCAAAGTCTCCAGTAAAATATTTATTATTTTTTAGTTATTTAGTAATTGGAAATGTGTTTACATCTTAGTACTTATAATTAATTATATTATCTTCTCATCGTTTTCAATCATAATTATAAAATTATTATTATTTATCAATCAAGTTCATTGAAAAAAGATATAACAGAAAAAAAACAGTTTAGGGGTTTTCGCAAACTACGTGAGGTTTTTGGTGGAGAATCCGTGTTACTAAATAACACGAAATCTTTAGTCGACTACTGTAAGAAGTTGCGTATACGTCTACATAACCACGTACGCATCGCATTTCATGGTTATGGAATGCACCGAACAAATTAGTGGGCATTAAATTTTGCGAAACACTTAACCATTCATGTTCGGAAACCATCGTTCTGATTCGGAAAGTTGATGTTGATAAGTCTAGAGTGATACTCAAACTCAAGACTGGTTTAGGGGATTCAGAAGTGGGCGTCAGTTGAAAGTGATCTTGCGCTGGCAAGCCCGCAACGGTCAAAACCATGTCAAAACACCTCAAAATGTGGAACGAGTACGTGTGTTAGTTAATGGTAATACCGTTTGACTGTGAGAGAGATAGAGAAAGACTTCAGGATTCCAAAAAGTATTGTTTCGGAAATGTTGAGTAAATAAAAAGTGGAGACTGGGTCCTTCACCATGACAACGTACCTATACCTGATCGCAGATAATTCAGCAATTTCGGGTGCAATAAGGCCTTACATACATTCGTCAGTTCCCATGCAGTCCTGACTTGGCTCCCTATGATTTCTGGCTGTTTCCTAAATCAAAGTATACTCTAAAAGCTAAACGATTTCAAGGCGTAAGAGAAATAAAACAGAAAACGAAGAAGCAGCTGTTAGCTATTCCGAAAGGGAGTAATATGTGTATCGTAAATATCGAAATAATTATTATTACGATAGGCATTTCACTTCAGTGGTATTCATTTTGATTGTGTAAATTAAATAAATTTGGGTGATTTGTACGTTATTTTTAGAGGCGACGAGTAATTCAGATTGCCACTTTCAGTAACATCAATTAATTCCCATTAATTGGTATATCAATATGAAATACATATTTCATTAATTAATAGCTGTTGGATGTGAATAAGTATCAATTTCAATGAGGCGGAATTTATTATCTTAATATAAAATTAAATTTCACTGAATACTAGTTACATAAATTTCCATTTCGTTTAACGATAAATATAAATATAAATGCATGTTAATCAGTGCCTTCCATATAAAATGAAAGGTATTTTAATTAAAAGAAAGAAAAACTTTAAAATTGTTAATCTAGAGGTTTAATATTACAAATGGTTAAAATTCGTAACTGTTCAATTATATTTCAATTTTATATTTCATTCAATTATATTCAATTATATTTCAATTTAAAATGAAATGATATTAAGTAAATTCATTTATAAGGTATATGTATTTTTTTTAAATGTTGGTTTGTTGTTACAAAAGTTCAGGAGCATAAAAACTTTCATCAGTTTCCTAAAAGGCCTTACTTGAACGCTTACTGCAAGAATGTTGCTTTAAATGACTTTCAGGTTGAACTCGTTTAACAACTTCGAACGTCTTCTAATAAAAATTATTCAATTATAAAGTTTACGTATATTTAAAACTAGAAAAGTTTGAAAAACTTTCGGCTGGAAATTGTTTATCTGTGAATTATAAAGATCTTTCGATTCAAAATATTCTAAATAAAAGGCTCTCTTGAAATTTTAGATAAAATTATTATGAAATTGATAATAACTCAAGAGTGCTTTTTAAGTACTTTTCCGCTGAGTCATTTAAGAGGAAACAAATTTTGAAACTGGGAAGCGCCAAAGTGCTAATTCTAATAGGATTCATGTGACATGGATCTTGTCAAGAGTTCACAAGATAGTCAAGTACCTCATAATGAGCTAATATGTTTTTTAAATTGATGTATTTATTCACTATTTATGTGTGACTACTAATGTATTTTGTACCTAAAATAATGTATGAAACAATTAAATTTATTATTTATTATTCTACTGGATTTACTATGTATAAGTTTTCCAAATAACTAGTATTAAAAAAAAGTTTTAACTCTTGAAATAGATGAATCTATCTCACTAACTGAAAATTATGAGGATTACTTTTTAGCTGATAGAACCACTTCCGCCCTCGATCTCCTTCCTTGTTGAATTGAGAAGATGAAGAAACTATTTACCTGCACTATGCTTGGCCGTCTTGAGCAAAGTATCTTCATAAATGAGCTCGAAGTATATAATGTCGAACAGGAACTCGTCCGAAAGTGAAATGGATCGAAACTTTACGCAGTAAAGCTGCCTGACATTAAATGTCTTTCCATACGAACATGAATACGAATTATAGATTCGAGAAAAACAAAACAGTGCCAGGAACGTGAACTTTTAAGAAAAACAACAAAATAAGAATGTAAAAAAGGGGATAATTATGTAAGGAAAGTAGAAAACGATAGAAAAACTTCAATATTCTAAGAATATAGGCTGTCCTTTTATACTATTATTAACTACAAGAATCTCAACTTGTCAATCAAGAAAGTACTTGCACTTAGCTCAGAACTTACTTTTAGTTTTACCCGATATCGGAAAAGGGTTTACTTTATGGAACCTAGACCGTGAATAATTACCAACAAAATTTAAGCTACGATTTATTACAGTATTCCAGCCTTGGAAAATTCTCTCATTTTTAAATACGGATACTCTTACTTAACATGACAAATCAAGTAATTACAATACATAATGATTTATTCCAAAATTGCTAAAAAATTGACAACTCATAAACCTTAATGTTTTTATTTTTAAACTGATAATATCGAGGAAATAGATAAGATACCTGTAATGGAACCATCGAAATGCTATTAACTTGGTAAGGAACGACTGATACACTTGAGCCCAAGCCTTCTTTGATAACTCGTAAAATCCTTTATCGAATGCATTTTTTAAAGAAAGATTGTGAGTCATTATAACTGATTCCAAAATTGACAATTCCCTGGACATAATGTTTCAAAATAATAAAATAGCGAAAATGGATAAGATACCTATAACGGAACCATCGAAATGCTATTAACTTGATGACCAACGACTAATAGACTTAAGGTCAAGTCTTCTTTGAAAAATCATAAAGTCCTTTATCGAATGCAATTTTTTAAAGAGAGGGAGAGGGTGTTCGAGAGGCAGATGCCGTCTTGGTTTTACGATCTTCTTGTCTCGTTACGAAGCCTATATTTCAGAGAGATATCGATGAGGCTTGGCACTTTGTTTCACGTATATTACGACGTGACGAGATTGACCAAATGATGAAGAGAAATTCTTTCTCTTCTTCCTTGGGTCGAAAACAGCTAAGCGCAACGAATCGCTTACAAACCTCACAGGAACCCTCAAAGCTCAGGCCTCAGAGTACAGTTCTGTACCCAAATTCCCACCAAATTTAAACTTCTTGGATTCTGAATCTCTTCAAATGTTTTCCTCCAATAAATAATGAAGCATTTTTATATTCCTTTTTAAAAAATAAGAGTGCGTCTTTTGCTTTCAGCTTCATATTCCCAGATAAAAGCGATGAGAAAATGTTTTTAAATTTTAAGGTCTTAGAGTTTAAGGTTTAAGGTTTTACGTCTTATATAAATTTTATATATAAAATTGGATGCTTAAAGAGTGGTGGAGCCATTCGTGGTTATTTTTTTAACAAAAAGAAATTATGGTCCCAATATTTTGGGGTAAGCTGACAATATTGTCAGGGATTTGATGTTGTCGAAGTTTTGTGTAAAAATGTGAGAAAAAGAGAATCCAGAAATCATTTTTCTGGTTGGTAATATATAAAGTTATTGAAAGATTTGCACAATATTATTATGATTATTATCCTTCTTTTCGAAGTTTTATTCAATTTTTGTGTTTAAAATGAGAATGGTCTGAATCAAAATACCTTCTCGTGTGTCAACCACAACTGCTCAGAATTTGCATCGGAAAATTGACTAAGAGACGAGAAATCTCAATTTTGTTTATTAGACTTTGCATAACTAAAGAAGCTATTAAAAGTCAGTTGCATTCATCCACATAAAATACATGCATTCTCTACGCATGTCGTAATTATTACCCCTCGTTATATGCATTAAAAGAGAGAAGGGGCCATCATACATTCGAGGGTTGAACAATAAAATAAATCACGTGCGCTTTTTTGCGTTCTTTTTTGCGCATAAGGCTATGCCAATATTTTATTGAAACGATAAAATAATTATGTTATTCGCTGACAATGATTGCTATTTAAAGATTAAAGTGTAACTTCACCGACCCACAGTACGTTTCTTTATGGATTGAGCATTTGAGCAAGACACATAAAATCAGTATTGAGTAGCGCATGAACAATAAATAAGTTCCTTTATATTTATAACATAATTAAATGTAAATAATTCAGACTATATATACGTATAAAACTTTCCTCAATACTGAATCAATTTTTAAATCTATTTCCAGCCAAAAGCTTAATACGCTTGAATTTTTTCAAATGTAGGCAAAGAATTATTAAGACACCATTATTTTAAAAAGAGATATAGGTTGAGATAGGTAAAAGTTGCGTGCAAATAGCTCTAAAAACAAATCACTCTAAAGCTACAAATTATTCACCCACCCAGTTTTAGGTTAGCTGTCAAAAAGACGAGTTATGGAGACCCATAACTCAAAGCCTATCCTGTTACAATAATAAGTTTTACCCTGAAAGTACATCTGATTTTAAGATTGCTAAATAATCCATCACAGAATACAGTTGGCCTTATTTCAAGCGACGTATAGGCTTAAAATATAAGATACATAAAAAATTAGCAAATTGATTGTTCCTTCATGATTAAGTTCATGTAGCACACTTTTATATGTCACCAATTCTTCAAAAATATATATAAACTAATAAGTAAAATGAATTTGTAATACCAGCAGAGAAAAACAGAAGTGAATTTTTTTGCAGGTTATTTTCAAGGGGTAAAGTTGAATTTTTTTGCATCGAAACAAAATAAGATACAATAAAGGTTACAGACATAGTAACCATACCCAATAATCAATATGGTGGGTGGGTCTTACCAAATGCAGGTTTTTTTTGTTGCTGTCAATTTTTTACGAATTTGAAGGTATGGAAAATTCAAATTTTTGCATTGTTAAACATTGTAGAACGATACTTACTTTAATATAAATGAAAAGCCTAATTTTTATACTTATGATTACAATTTTTTATTCGCCAATTTGCTTTAAACTTATTTATAAATTTATTATGTATTTGTCAAATTCTTTCATAAACGCGTCATGTTTGATGAAAGTTATTTTTCATAGCGCCTCTATTGAAACTTCGAGTTTCGATTCCTGTGGAGCGGGTTGAAACACGGTGTTTGCATTCCTAAGGTTGAAATTGAAACATTTTGTCTTCGAGTTTCGGTACGTGTAGAGCGGGCTGAAAGACGGTGTTTGCACCCCTAGGGTTGAAACATTTTCTTTCTACTCCACACGGAGAAAAATGGATGTTCAAACGTAATATCCAGCTTTTCAGGATTAACATATTTTATGTTTAACTATAGGACAACAATCTAAATATTTGAAGTTAGCATCTGTAGATATTAAAAAGTGAGATGTTACTATGGAACATCCAAAATGTTTAACAGAAATATCCGAGATATTACATTTATGGTTATGTCAAATAAGGGCTGTAAATATTTGAGGAGTTCACTTATTTCTAGTAATTCAAGGAATTAATTGATAAATTATGTGTGTATTTAAAGTTAAACTTTAATGTTCTTGCATGCAAGGAAAACCTATAAAAGGCCTAAAATGCCGATCAGATGATACATGCAGTCAAGTTGAGGTTATGTGTAATATTTTGAATGCAAAATTAAAAATAAAAACACGATAAGTAAGCGAAAAACGAATGATATGTACTGTGCAGTTACGATTCTATCTATTTCAGGTTCTTAGAACACGAAATTTGATTTTAAATTTATAAGCATTTTGTCAAATGTGTTCATGTCATGTAATGATATAACCTGCAATTTAAGATCATACTTCCCTTGTGTATACAGACAGAAGTCGTTATCCAATTTTAATTAAGGATAGAATTCATTTTTATTCTTTTAAAATGTTCCAAATTGTAATATTCTACAATTGTGATATCGAAAATATAGAACCAACAAATTTAGTTAAGAGATTTTAATGCGCAATGCACATGCGCTCGGGCGATTTTAACATCTGAATGTGTTTCAGTTTAACATAACAATATTTTTACCCCTAAAATATCAAAAAGATAGTAGATGTTTGGTATGAATATCTGCATGTTAGGTGGTACAATCTTACCCTTTGAATATCTACATTTAAACATCCATTTTCTCCGTGTAAGGTACACAGGTAGATAGGTAGAAAGGTAGGGTCTACAGGTATCTGAACTCGAATTTTCAATAGATTTACGATGAAAAATAATATCCATTACTGGGATTGTAACATGTTATTACTTTAAACGAATTGAAACTAATAAAAAAGTTAAGCTGAAGATTACAAAAACCGACAAAACTTGTACCCAAGGATTCCGGATTAGGTGAACCCGAAGGATTTACAATTTTACATGTCCTAAAAACGAATCTGTTGTCCAAATTTTTCCTATATATTCAAGATATCCTAACCTAAAAT
This sequence comes from Belonocnema kinseyi, assembly GCF_010883055.1. NCBI lineage: Eukaryota > Metazoa > Arthropoda > Insecta > Hymenoptera > Cynipidae > Belonocnema > Belonocnema kinseyi. The sequence goes on along the minus strand of NC_046663.1, from coordinate 88,537,447 downwards.
TGAAAAAATCGCCATTTCAGCCATATTTAAAACAGTATAACACGGATCTTTACGTTTTGGCACACACAGAATCCGAAAATCATACAATTTTATCGGTGTCTGTTTATATGTATGTCTGTCTGTATGTATGGTTACCTGAATGTTGTAGCCACGCTAAGTTTTGAAGGATTGGTCCAGCGAGTCAGCCTTTGATATACTTCTTAAGGTTTTCAAAATGAAGTTTAGGTTCGTTAAGCAGATATTTCCAACAAAAATGACCAAATTTAGAGCTTTTTCAAAATTTGAAAATTTTTTGTTTAAAATTTTAGAAATTCTTGTGAAAACTTCTTATAGATGGGTAAAAGGATTGCAAATTATCCAAATAAAATTTTCAATTTCAATGAAAATTAGAAAAGTTATATGCTATTGAATATTTTGAAAATGTTCAGAATGATATAAAAAAATATTTTTCTGATAGATTAGGATATTTAATTTAATTTTTTCACTAGATATCAAATGTATCTAGAAATTAACTCAGTTAATTTTCTCGATTCGACAAAAATTCAGAATGTTAAGAGCTTTTTCAAAAAATAAAAAAAAAGGTTTATGAGTTTTAGAAGTTTTTTCCAAATTTTCTAGTACATGACAAAAAGACTTGCAAACTATCTTAATAGCAATTTAAAAAGTTGTATGCTTCTCAACATTTTGAAAACTTTCAAACAAAAAAAGGGGGAAAAAATGGTTGTATAGATTAAGAAATATCAATCCAAATTTCTACAAAATTTAAAATATATGTATTTCAAAAATATTCTCATAAGGTTTCGTAATTAGACTAAAGTTCAAAAAGTTGGATCATATTAAAAAATATGCCATTTTTGTTTTTAACAGATCCGTAAGTTTAAAACGCTGTTTTTAGTAGATTTGAATAAGGTTTACAAAGTATCTTGATAAAGTTTTTCAAGTGGACACAAAGTATCGAGCGCGAGTTTCGTAATGAGAATGTAATCATCAAAGCCGTAGGTTCTTTGAGAACCTTCTTTACAAACAAATCGAAAAAAAGTTCAGTTACAATTTATGGCTGTAATTCCTCAGAACTTTAAATCACAGTTTTCGATTTAAGTTATAATATTTATGATATTTGAAAAAATGTAGTTAAAGCGTACGCATTAAGCGGACGAAAATGAGCGCAAAGCGCGAGAGCGTACCCGCGCACCCTAGTCGCGCTCCAACTTGGCGCGAAGCGCTGCGCGCAATGAGACTATGCCCGCCCCGCGAGCATATTTTTTTCTTAAAACTTCTTACTACATTGTTTAGCATTCGTTTCTATACCTTTCATTTCCATTTATATCATCATGAAAAGATTCTTTTTCTCCGAGATATGACAGAAAACCTTTTTCGGTTGCACACTGAAAAATTAGCAAAGATCCGCCACCTTGAATTTTGAAAATTTGAGATCAAATTCAAATTTAATCAACTTAAAAACCTTTAGATACCAAACCATTTATCAGTCGAATAACATAATTCGATTCGCTTGCTTCATCTTTGCGAGTTTTTCAATCTGAAAGAAAAATTGTGTGGCAGTCTTGATGTCAGCTCTGATGTCTGGCCCAGGACTGGCGTGGACAAGCATTTTTTTTTACATATTTCGAAAAAGTTGCAAGGTGTCTAAAATAACCTTGACAGTCTGGTCTGTTTCAGCTTTGTCGCTGATCAGCTAAATGAACTTATAAATAAAAATTATTTTATTCTAAGTCAACACAAAAATAAAGGGAGTCGATCCAGCAGCTGACCGGCCTCCAACTACTATCGGCGAGAAATTTCGAGTCCTCTGGCTTAGACGTTGAATAAGTATGTGAAAAAAAAATGGTAGGTTAATGAAAAAGGTCTCATTTTAAAGGTGCAAATGTTGTACGTTAATGAGCCGAAAAGTAATATTCCAAACAATTATTTGTAGCTTACAGATCTGAAAATCTGTTGAAAAGTAAGGAAATTTGACAGCTTTCAAAAACAGTGAACTTTGAAGCATAGTTTTTTATTGAAAAAATAATAGGAAAAATCTGAAAAAATTCATGGTGGTACATTAAACATTTCTGAACAGATTGGCGTCGAAAAATTTGCAAAATATAAATAATTGTTCGTTTTTTGTGAATAAAGATGCGAGCGCACTATCTTCAGTTCTAATGACGATAATGAAGTGATTTAAATTGTAGGTAGTTAGTTGAAGTATCTGTAATAATTTACAATTTGTAGGAAGTATGTGCTTCTTGTTGTCTTCGTACAAATTGCGATATTTGAAGTCAGTTTTTTATATAGGAAAGCAAGTGCGAGAGCCCAGCGTGGTGCCGTTTTTTCAGGGAATCGTGCTGGGTTTTCCTGAACCCGACCTACCAACTTGTGCCTCCGAGCCTCACTTTGGCCTTCAAGCCCTTTCCCTGTATTGAGGAAAACCGAGGCCGATCCCCTGAAAAAACGGCACCACGCTGGGCTCTTGCACTTGCTATCCTATATAAAAAATTGACTTCAAATGTCGCAATTTGTACGAAGACAACAAGAAGCACATACTTCCTTCAAATTGTAAATTATTACAGATAGTTCAACTACCTTAAATTTAAATCACTTCTAGAACTGAAGATAGTGCGCTCGCATATTTATTCACAAAAAACAAACAATTATTTATATTTTGTAAATTTTTCGACAGCAATCTGTTCAGAAATGTGTAATGTACCACCATGATTTTTTTTTATTTTTCCTATTATTTTTTCAATGAAAAACTATGCTTCAAAGTTCACTGTTTTTGAAAGCTATCAAATTTTCTTCCTTTTCATCAGATTTTCAGATCAGTAAGTTACAAATAATTTTTTGGAATATTACTTTTCGGCTCATTAACGCACAAAATTTGCACCTTTAAAATGAGACCTTTTTCATTAACCTACCATTTTTTCTTGACATACTTATTCAACGTCAAATCCAGAGGACTCGAATTTTCTCGCCGATAGTAGACCTGACAGTCTGTTCTGTGGCTAGCCAAAACGCCGTTACAATTTTGTCCAGGCCCAGGCCAAACCATTTGTTCAGCCTCAATACTAGACGCCAGAGGGTCTGGTCTGCACCGGGCCAGCACCAGAAGATTTTTTTTCATGCGAGATCCAAAAAGGAAATGAAAAGTAAAAAGGAGTAGTGAACGATGGTGAAAGCAGATCCAAGAGCGAAAAAATCGCTCCACGAGTTATATTGTTTCAAATAAGACGGGAAATAGCCTTTTTAACTTTTGCGTTAGGATATCACGAAATCATGAGGTAAAGGAAAAATTTTGATAACAGATTCGTTTTTAGGACATTAAAACCCTTGAGGGTCATCTAGTCCATTTTTTTGGTACAAAAAATGTTAATTTTTGTCCACCAGTGTTATTGATACATTCATTATGTGTAGCCATAGGCTAGGCTAGGCCAGGGTAATAAGATAAAGGTAAAGATCGCCACTGCTCTCGTTCTTGGGAGGAGAAGACTCTTGAGTGTTGCAGATTATGCTGAGTGGATTCCTCGGAATTGCATCGCTTTGCCGTGCAGAAGCACCGCCGTCGGGCCATTAGAACCCGATGTCTTCGTTGCACCATCTCCCTTTACCAGTTACCTTCCTTATTCCAGGATCGGCTCACTTTAATCCTCAGGCCCTGTTTCTACTTTCTTAACGCTAATCGCGATATGCCATGCCACGAATTGCTGATTAACCCGATTCCAATTAAAACTCGCATTCTCTCAAATAGCCGTCAACGCTTTTTTCAAGATCTTGTAAGAAATTTGCATAATATATTCTCGGAAAAAACACATTCAAAAATAATACGCAAAATTGTTACACATTAAATTTTTATCACATTAAATTTAGAAGCAAACTTAAATTAAGCAAATACTTATTTCGATTCAAGTACGAGGCCGTCCATAAACTACTTTACCAATTTGGGCTTTATTTATCCCCCGCCCCCCTCGTTGGCCGCCATAGTTTTTCCGTTATTTAAAAGCTGGTTTTAAGTTTATTCTGCATTTTCTTACGTTTCTAATGACAATGCTAATGGCTCTAAATATCCTAAATAGATTTTCTACCAAAAGAGATTAATTTTCAATACACAGAGACGATTTTTCAACAAAATATTCGAACTTCTATCCAAGTAGTTAAATTCTAAAAAAAAAAACAAGGAATATGGTGAAAAACAGTTGAATTTTCAAATAAAAAAGATGAATTTTCAAACAAGAAATATGACTTTTTACCAAAAGACGAATTTTCAAGAAAATACATGATTTTTTAACCAAACAGTTGAATTTTTAACTAAAGCCGCTAAGTTTTCGAACAAAAATGGAATACTTAATTTTTTTAATTACTTTTGAACAAGAAAATACAAAATTTAACTAAATAATTTATTCTTCCACCAAATAGATGAAGTTTTATTAAAAGAAAAATAATTTTCTATACACAAAAAGACGAATTTTCAACACAATATTTTTCAAGCGGAAAAGTCGAATGTTTTAGAAAACAGTAGACTGTTAAACACCAAAAGAAGAATTTTCGCTAAGGAAGTTACTTTTCAACTAAAAATGGAATCTTTAAATTAAATCTTTAAATGAAATAAATTCAAAAGTTAATTTAAAACTTAAAAAACAAACGATAGAAACAAGATTAATTGTCTACCAATAAAATACACGAATTCTCTACAAAATAGTTAAATTTTCAATCAACTGGATGAATTTTCATTTTAAAAAAAGAATTCTGAACCAAAAATAGTTGAATTTTCTTATGGAGTTTTATTAATTCAATTTACATTCAGGCAAAAAAAACACGAGAAAAAAAGGAAATTCCTGGAAAACAGAGATAAAAGCGGCTATTTGAAAAAGGGGGGAGAGGGGAAAAAGTGTAAAATATGAATGACCCTGCAATTTATGGGCCTAAGGTATATCTGAATTTTAAAAAACATGATTTTATTTTGAAATTCAGATTCATTTTGTTGAATTACAGTTCAATTATGAATTTTTGAGGTAACAAAAATTTGTATTCTTATATTTATATTGCGTAATTCTAACAATAATTTTCAACTAGAACCTTAAAATATAGGCCTAAAAATAGTATGTGCGGGAAACCAGCTCATCAGCAACATGATTTTTTTTATAATTAATGATCTCCCTTTCGAAATAATAATAAATTTTCAGACAAGCAATTGTTTTATTTTTCACAAATGTTAAACTTAATTTTTAATTTTGTTTGTTGCAGTTTAATTACAGTTATTAAAAATGAAAAGTGCATTCGTATAAGATTTTATGCTTTCGGAATTTGGTAAGTTGTGAGGAAAAACTTGTGAAAAACTTAACTTGCAGAAGTTCATGGACATTTGTTGAATGGATCATATTTTTTAGCATCCAAACAAGATTTATGAATATTTTCCGATTAATAAAATATATTTTTTATCCGACCTCTTGAAAATGAGCGATTGCATTCACTTGAAGCAGACGTAATCTAGACGCTTCCAGCCCAGTGACGTTTGCACATGCGTATACACCACTGAGCCGACATGATACTTTACGCCCGATACATGAAACTTTGAGCCCGCTATACATGCACTGCACCAGGCAAGTGAGAATATGGAGAAAATTATATTTATCTTTAAAAAATTTGCATCGCGGAATTGTCAAAAACACTAAACATCCTTTATCGGCTTCACATGCTTGTTTTCAAGGAAGGTTGGATAACAAAAATATTTAATATATTATGTATTTAAAGTATCAATACATCATTTAACCCTTAAACGGCCAAAACGCCACTACCGGTACACTGCTTTTCAACGGCCAATAACTAAGACTATTCGACACTAGAAAAAATTGAGACACGTATATTTTTATTGTCTAAGATCTCCTCTTTCCGACAGTGCCGATGAAATTCCTAAAAAAATTGATTTATTATCCCAAAATGCAGTTTAAACAAAAAAAAAACGTGATTTTTCGTGCCTATTTTTTTTTGTGAACCATTTTCCAAAGCTTTTCGAGT
>NC_046663.1:88528504-88531341 GCF_010883055.1 Belonocnema kinseyi | reverse complement strand
AGGTAAATTTGTTATGCAATTTAACTTGAATTTCTTACAGTGCAATTTCTTACAGAAAATTAAAAATTGTAACCTATATTTTAGTACTTACATTGAATTAATATTTGTAGTTCATATATTTATTATTATGAATGTAGTTCTTAAATTGAAGTTCCAACATCTTTTTACAGGTGGAAATAAGTGCTGACAAAGATTCTTATTTCTACTAGTTGGTAAAATATGTTCGCTGTGGTAAAAAGGCTCCAGTAAAATGCATTCGTGGAGCCCAGTCAAAAACTGGTCGGATTCCGACCGGGTTACCCTATTTGTATCCGGGATCCAACCGGGTAACCCAGCCGGGAGCCGACTGGGTACACCCGGCCGGGATCCGACCAGCGCAGCGTGACGAAACCAACCAGAATCCGACCGGACAGCCTGACCAGATTCCGGATACAAGCAGGGCAACCCTGCTGGAATCCGGCCCGAACCCGGTCATAATTTCTACACGGGTTAGACCGAATTCATTTCAATTCGGACAGGCAGTTCATATCTCAAGTCACATAATCATCCGCTACTCAAATATATACGATATTTTCTAGATTCAATACTAATTATTTTTCCGTGAACATATTTTCGCAAAAAACTAGAAATTATGGCGAGATATAAAAAAGTGCCTGCATGAAACCCAAATGAATTAATGGCTGATTAAAATTGGTCGATAAATTTTATATTTAAAAAAAAAACAAATTCAATAAACAAATTCATTATTCGCGGGCATCTGTCGATGAACAAACATTTTTTTCGTAATCCTAATTATAAAAGTTACCATAGTAAAAAAAGGATTTTTTCTGTAGACAATTGCCTGATTAATGCATTTATTGATTAAATTTGTTTAAAGAAATCATAAAATTTATCAACTTATTATGAATGTTGCTGCAATTTTAATAAAGTTCCCAACTGAAAAGACTGGCATTGCAAAACCCGATTTTTTTCTGCCGACAAATGCCCGAATAGTGTATTAGTTTATTAAATTTGTTTTTGAAAAAACATACGATGCATCAACAAATTATGCATTTTTCTCAAATTATCATAAAGTTCCTGATTTATAAAAATGTACATCGAACAAAAAATAATTTTTCTATCGAAAAATGCCTGATTACTGCATTTGTTCAATAAATTTGTTTATAATATAAAGAATTATAATCTTAAAAGGAAATATTTTTAATCTCATATAATTTCCATTCAAATATCTTGCGATATAACTAGAAAAAACGTATGATTATGGAAAATCATAGAAAACATTTTTTCAACGAAAAATTTGTTTATAAAAAATTTTGTTGTTTAATATATAATATTGGAACATCTCTAGCTAATAATATTCTATGAAACTTAGCCGATTTCAACACTTTTACTGTTATTGACGCTGCTGAAGTTTGGTTGAACTTCTCAGCATTTTTAGAAGTTAAAAAAGGTAAGGCTGGCGTGTAAACCGTATGTGCTACGTTTAAATCGTAAAAATAAAACTGGAGATAAGCAAATTCAGTTTTTGAAATACCGACAGAAGTTGCAATAAAATGTAAATAACAAATTTTTTAAAAAGTATGTGCATTTTTTTAAAAGAGACAATGAAATTACGTCTGTTTTAATATCTGTTCATGTCATGAATTGTAATAATATGCATGTATAGAAATGATATACAAGTTAAGATACAAATTCGAGTGTGAAGAACGAGATACGTGATGAGAATGTATTCGTTAAAATCGAAGGAGCTCTACAAAAAAGAAGTCACTATCACCAAATTACTGTTGTCGATGTTTTGACCCTTAGTTTAAAAAAATATGTGCACAAGTGCAAGGAATATACAAAGACCGAGTGCGGAGGGCGAGATAAATATATTATCGAGCGCGAAGCGCGAGAACCAACAATCCCGCGCCTTAGTCAGGCTTTAACTTGTGGGCGAAGCGAGCCACGCTCGCAGCGGGCAGATTTTTTAGAATTATATATGTAGCTTCAATTTATTTCTCACTTCGAAAATGTATTTACCTATTTATTTGAGAAAAAAGTGGTGTTTTATGGTTAAAATGGCATTTTCCGATGTTTTTAAAATTTTATTTTCAACAAATAATTTTTTTTGTAACAGAGATAAATATTAAGCGTATTTATTTATACAAATAAATAAAAGAATATGGTTTAAACTTAAGACTAACTTATTAGTTATGTAGGTCCAGGCATTTGTTTAATATCACATTATTAGAATAAAAATAATTTCTGATAATGGATGAAACATTTCTTTAAACCGCATGGAATTCTGAGTATATTGATTAAAATTAATTAATTTTGTTTATTAAACTTATTTTAATGGATGATTCTTTTGTTTGTTACAGGTAAGTTTCTGAGTATAGTATACATTTATGACTGTCTCAACTTGCCAATTATCTGGTTTTCAACAATGCGAAAAATTCCACAAAATGGTAAGAGATACTTATAAAAACCACATTAAATCATGAAATTTGTTTTATACGCGATTCTAACAATAGAGTTAAGCAGCTCGTTATCTTCGGATTTTTGCAATAAAGTCCAAATGGATTTTAACCCTTAAACGGCCAAAACGCCACTACCGGTACACTGCTTTTCAACGGCCAATAACTAAGACTATTCGACACTAGAAAAAATTGAGACACATATATTTTTATTGCTTAAGATCTCCTCTTTCCGACGGTGCTAATGAAATTCCTCAAAAAATATTCTTCTTATCTCAAAATGCAGTTTAAACAAAAAAAACGTGATTTTTCGTGCCTATTTTTTTTGTGAACCATTTTCCAAAGCTTTTCGAGTCTGTAATTAACCTGGAATCTCAC
>NC_046663.1:88526633-88528404 GCF_010883055.1 Belonocnema kinseyi | reverse complement strand
TTAAAGACTCCGAAAGTCACCAAATCGTCATTACGTGCAAGCAGGATAACGTAATTCAAAACCTCGTTGGGAAAAAGTTATTTCTCTTCTTACCACGTTTTTCGGTTGTTCAAGATAATATATAAAAACATTAAAAAAAGCAAAAATCGTATCACAAAAAAAATAAGTATAATTTCCCTGGGAAACTGTGTTTGAAAATAAAAAAGAAGTTGGTTAACGATTCGGCAGTCACGGCAAGTCTGGAAACCGCAGAACCAAAAGTGGGAGACCATATAATTAAAAGTAGTTTAATTTTTCTTGCATAATTGATAAAAAAACACCCAAAGCTCAAAAAATTGGTCTTTCACCTGTAAGATATTCACAAACGAACCAATAACGGCAATCGTTTGTGGATATTTCTTTAAATGTTTTTAAGGTTATGATACTTCTAATATGCACCATTTTTGGCCCGACTGGGTTCCGGTGTTCACTCGGTCAGATCCCGGCCGGGCAATGAACAAAATAGTATCATGGTTTGACCCGGTCAGATTCTGGCCAGAAACCTCCTTCTGGTCGGGTCAAACCGGGCTATTTCTATACGGGAACTTTATTGTAATTCAACAAACTTCGACATATTATTTTTCCAAGTCTTTAAACTTAAAATAGAAACGAATAAAACAAGATAAATTTCTCGTTAAAAGTTTTCGAGTGGATTATAATTTATTAACCCTCAGCATCAAATTATTCTTCAGCTTATTCTGCCTTGAATTTTGTGAGATGATCAAACCGCACTCCATAGGATCGGGCAAACAAGAGAAGCTTGTTCCTGCATAGAAAGTCCAATAAATCTAAATGAACTTATATTAAAAACTCGACATTTATCTGCCCGCGAGTTACTCCAAGCGTCAGGACATATAATAATTTATGGCCGCACAAGGAGCTGGCATCAGTTATGCGAATTCCGGAATGCAATGATAAAATGCAACGGTAATTCGCATTTATGGCCCCGAACAGATGTTATCGAAATAGTAAAGTGATCTCTTTCTCGAAAGAATCCTTATCTAGCCGCTAAGTCCACGGAAACTTTATTCCATACCTTTTACACTTTTGCAGCGAAAGGTGTACCTGTTATACATTTTTCTACGACTCAGGCATATCTATGTAAATTTATTTTAATACCTATATGCTCTCCAATCAATATTAATTACGGCAATTTGTTTATTTCTTTACTCAGGCGCCAACATAACTTATTATAAGCAACAATAAATATAAATAGAAGGTGTCCAAAAAATCAGAATATGTTCTGTACTTAAAAAACTTTTTTGTTAACTGAATCAGCAAGAAATTGTCTTTAGCATTTGTGCAAACAAATATGGTGGGATAAAAAAAGAGTTATTGTTATCTCAACAAAATAATTGAAATTTACAAATTGTCAGACGCGAAAAAGAGACAGCCAGAAGAAGGAAATAGTAGTGCAAGTGGATAGTAGGGGGGATACTCAAGAATCAATGACGATCTTCGAGAGTGACACATTGAGATTTAGTGTGAAGCCATTTGACTGATTAAAGAAATGTGACAAACTGACCTCGTATAATCGAAATTAGGGCTTACCAGACATGTTCGCAACCGTAAAATGTCCGCAAGTTTAATTCATGCCCTTGAACCATAACACGATCATATATTGCTGGAAAGTGCTTTCAATCCCCTTAAATACAGTATTCCTTCTTAACTTCTCTACATTTGAAAGCATGAGAATGACAACTTAATAGGGTCCACTTTTTAACATGTCAAT